>NC_090649.1:53155611-53250611 GCF_040937935.1 Hyperolius riggenbachi | reverse complement strand
ACTTTCTCTTTTACAGCTGGGACACTGACCCCAGAAGCAGTTAGTTACACTCTTATCTAACCCTAATTTATGACTGTTTCTCTTTTGTTTTTTTCTTCCTAGCCAGCAGTGGTCTCAGTTAACTCTTTCCTGACTCATTTTCTGTCCTTCAGCTCCTACCATCTATGAGAACTTCAGTCCGAAGCATGCACCCAGGAGAGGATGTCAGGATGTGCTGTGACCCTCAGTATCCCTGCACAGGAAACTCCAGTATATCGATAGCAATAGAGTCAGCACCATCCAGTATTCTTATGCTCTTTATTGGTAAAATAGCATGATGTATGCTGTCAGCAGCGACAGCCCTGCTGTTTCGGTCCACAGACCTTTTTCAAGCTGCTCAGAATGTGCATCACACTACAAATTAAAATCAATGAGTTTAAATAAGCACATTGCCATATTCCAACCAATCACAAACAGGCACCTCCAAGCCAATCAGAGTGCAAAGGCCTTCACACGGACCTGATAGGAAACTGAGGTCCCTAACATGCAAATTATTCCATTACTATTCCACCCACATGACGAAAATAACTCCACCTATATCAACGCACATCCTCCCAATAGAAACACAGGGAGGGTAAATATTCATTACAAGTGATCAACCTCTCTGCTTACAATAAAACATCTCCAGATGAGAAATGCATACAGCAACATCGCTGAACTTACTGGAGTGTTGTCACACCGAATTCCCACAGTTCAGGATCGAGCGGCTCCTCTCCGTCCACATCAAGCACTTCCGCATACGGACGTCCAATGACGTCAGTTTACATGTGACCAAGTCACATGCTCCCACCTCCAGGGGGCGTGTAGTGGCAATACACCTCCTCGTCCCCATGGCAACGTATGCACGCGTCTCCACGGCAACCCAGCCGTAGCACGGCGCTGCATATAAACATCCGCTGCCTCACAAAAATAGAGGAGAAAAAGGGAAAACATACTTATAGTGCTGTAGTGCACAGAGACTCACCACTCCATCAGGAACATCTGGGTCGGTCCTGTCTATTGGGCAGTTAAACGGCCTTCTGCATCCCCTGGCAAAAAAGTGCCTGTTAAAATAAACACAATATTAAACAACCATACCCCACCACGAAGAGAACACAGACACTTCAATCTATGCAGTTATAGTATGCATGGCAATAAGTCATATTCCTTATTCAGACCACCTCTCCCCATAGTCCCCAGTTTTCTAATCCAACCCGCCTCCTTTGTGAGCAACAGCTTCAAACGATCTCCCCTCCTCGGTGTTAAAGGGGCCTGATCTATCACCTGCACCCTTAACTGCGCTACAGTGTGTCCACAATTCTTAAAATGTAAGGAGACTGCCTGCTCCTCACATCCACCTCTAATCGCCGTTTTATGTGACGAGATCCTATCCTTTAGTGGTTGGGTCGTCATTCCGACGTACCCCAACCCACAAGGGCACTTAATCAGGTATACCACAAATCTTGATTCGCAGTTGTAACAACCATTAATGCGAAACGTGCGGCCACTCAGTGGATGTGTAAAGCAATCTCCTTTTAGCACATGACTGCACATGTGGCAATTTAAACAGGGGTATGTACCCCGTCTATTGGTTTTCTCCTCCGGTTGAATACAGGTATGAACCACCTTATCCCTAATAGAGGGCGGGCGTCGGAATGACATAAGGGGCGGATACCTGAACTCCTCCACATGAGGAAACGATTCTTGTAAAATCTTCCAGTGCTTCCTAATAGCTGTCCCTATCTGTTGACTAAGGCTATTATAAGTTGTAACAAAAGGTAATCTCAACCCACTTACATTACTTCCACCCCGTCCCCTCCTCTTACTGCATACCTCTTCTGGATAACCTCTTTTAGCAAATTTCATCTGCATTTGTTCAATCCTAACTCTGCGCCTCTCCGGATCAGCCACTAACCGCTCCACTCTTGTTAGCTGCCCACTAGGAATATTATCCTTTACATGCTGGGGATGGAAACTTCCATACTCCAAGATGGAATTGCGATCGGTTGGCTTGGTGTACAGGTCCGTGAGTAAACAATCACCAGACCTGTACACCAATGTATCCAGAAACGCAATCTGATCAGTTGCCACATGCGCAGTCAATTTAATACAGGGACACTTAAGATGTAAATCATCTAAAAACGCATCAAGGGTCGAACGGGGCCCCATCCACACGCAAAAGATATCATCAATAAATCTAAGCCAGCATTTAGCATGCTGACAAAACAATCCATTACTATAAACAAATGCCTCTTCATATTGGCCCATGAATAGATTTGCGTAGGATGGAGCCACGTTCGACCCCATCGCGGGGTAACTTGATGACAGTATGTTTGTTTAGGCTGAAGTTCCCCTTTAACTTTCTCTTTTACAGCTGGGACACTGACCCCAGAAGCAGTTAGTTACACTCTTATCTAACCCTAATTTATGACTGTTTCTCTTTTGTTTTTTTCTTCCTAGCCAGCAGTGGTCTCAGTTAACTCTTTCCTGACTCATTTTCTGTCCTTCAGCTCCTACCATCTATGAGAACTGCAGGAATAAAAATGCTGTTTGCTTTCCTTTCATTGCTACACGGTCACTGTTACCTGAACTGTTACTACCTCTGTGCTAGTGTATATGGTTTGGTATTCTTCTACTTTCCTGTAGCAGCAGAGCATTCTACCATTTTAGCCACAGCGAAAGCAGAGAGTTTTGAATCAGGATGATACCATTTATTGGCTTAAAAGAAAAACAGTAATCTTTCTGTGAATAAGCCTTCTTCAGACTTTGTTCCTGTATACTGTCAATGTGTTAGAGCACACCATCATATGTACATTCAGCATTCAAAAGAGATACATACATTTTTCAGCAAATATAAATACATGTCATTCAGATGCTTTAAAGTGGAGCTGAACTCTTGCACAGGACAGAAGGAAAACAGAGAAATGTACCCTGTATGCATTTAGAGAGCCTGTCTAATTCCCCCTCATCTGTGTCTAATCACAAGTTGTAATTTGATCTCTACATTGTGTTACCTGACTGCCACAACATCTAAGCTCATTTGAAAGCACAGGATGTTAACGATATGTCTGCTTCCATGAAAGCAGGAAGTAGACACACTGCAGATTTATTGCAGGATTTATGTCAGCTGTAACAAAAAATGTTTTTCTCTAAAGGTTATGTTGTTGCGTATCTTTTAGAGCAGAGAGGAAGTTTTGAGTTAAGGCCACTCTAATTACAACAGAACATCCAAAGTGGGTCTTGACAGGATGTTTGCTACTTACCTGTTCTCTGTATGGGCTTCTCTCCATTGCACTGCCCTGCCACCTGTTTGTGGCTCCGACTGCAGCCAGTCGCGCAGAGGACAAAGAAGCAGCGCATGCTCTGGCCACTCGCGCTCCCTGTAATTTCTCACTCCTGCCCATGGCCGGTACAGTGTTATGCATTCTTGACAAGTACACTTCATACACCAGCGTCATTTCTCAAGTATGCATTCCCAGAACACTATCAGCCGCTGTGCACATTCGGGCATGAGCGCAAATTACAGGAATTATTTGTTGAATGGGGGGCAGAGCAGCACAACTGAAATGAGTCCATTCAAACCAGTGATCGCTAGCCAGAGTGTTGGACAGAACGTTTTTTGGTGGTGGTAATTGTGGTGGTGGGGGAGGGCGCTTGGTGACAACAGGCCTAGGTTCTGAGTGGAACTGATGGCAAGGTAAATATGTAATATTCATTTGAAGTTACCTCATGTGTTTATTTTAAATAATTTTACTCAGTACAGGTTCCCTTTAAATGCTTTCTGGCCTCATTAAATGTTTTTTTTTAAGGAAATCTGAAATTAAAATAGCACAAGCATTTATACTTAACTGGGACATTCTCCAGACCCCAGTAGGCCTTGGGCTCCCTTGCCGTCCGCCCCGGCCGCTCCCTTCTCCTGCAGTGTAGCCTGGTAAATTTCCCAGTTGTGCTCCACTGTGCATATGCGGTCCCAGATCGCGTTGGCCACACTGTGACAGAAAGTAGTGGCCTTGGAAGATGGCAAGGGAGCCCATGGCCTACAGTGGAAGAAAACCCCAGGTAAGTATAAATTCTTGTGCTTTTTAATCTCGGGTACACTCTCAGGGGCAAATCCAGGATTTTCAAGGGGGGAGGGGGGGATTCCTGAAAGGTCTCCCTCAGCCACGCACAGTACAGTATAATAATATGGTAGGACATCATGCTGGGTACATACAACGCAATATCCCGTCCGACTGAAAGGATCTGACAATTATTTCCTAAATGTCCGATCTGCTCCCAATCGACAATGGGGTCGATCAGGAGATGTTTGAAAACAGATAATGAGCACAGCCGACATTGCTAATGAAGGGGAAAGTGAAGCATATGCACAGCAGGGCACAGGGCTGTGCTCATACCTGACTCTGTTATGTTCCCCAGAGCTGCTCCATGCTCTGTACACACGCTGCTGCGCCATGCTCTGTACACACGCTGCTGCTCCATGCTCTGTACACACACTGCTGCCCCATGCTCTGTACATGCTGCGGCTCCATGCTCTGTACACGCTGCTGCTCCATGCTCTGTACACGCTGCTGCTCCATGTTCTGTACACGCTGCTGCCCCATGCTCTGTACACACGCTGCTCCATGCTGTGTACACACGCTGATGCTTCATCCAAAGTCATCTGTAGCAGGGAAAAAAAGGGGGCAGTGCTGTGAGCTGCAGGATACCTACAGATATTCTGGTGTCTCAACGTGTGCCTGTCCCCAGACACTGCACCGGCCCTGGTCTGAGGGGGGTTCTTGGCAGCTGTAATACCCCCCTGTGTTTGCCTATATGGAAACATTTCCCATGACTAGAGTTAGGGGAAAAGTTTCTTTGAATCAGGGCTTTTGACCTTCCATGCAAAGCCATTCAGCGATCCCCAAAGCACCCTCAAATGATTTCCCAACAGCATATGTACCCATTTACCATTTCCACAAAGTCCAACAGCAGCCATGGAGCCCTCAGCAACTGCGCACAGTGGGCCTGATTTACTAAGGGTCACCAGGGCTGAAGATCAAAACTAATCTGGCCAACCCGATTGGATTTTATTAATTTATTTTTTGTATATAAAAAGTAACTATTAGGCAAGAAAAGTTATTTTCCTCATTGAGACACAGCCGTTATTCATATCACTTTGGGGGTCGATTCATTAAACATCAGTATTTTTACTGTTACTTTGGCGCATAAGTACTGTGAGATATGCTACTAGCATATCCCATGGTACTCCAGTAGAATGCCAGCTACTACAGTAATGCGCATGTTACCGTAGTAACAGCCGTGTTACTGAAGTTCCGCATGTCGTACTACTAGCGTGTGTCACGGTACATATTGTTGTGCGCTATGCGTGTGCGGCAATATCACTGATGTTTATTGAATCACCTCTCTTCTCCCAGGTGATATGTTCACATCTTATTAATAAAAAGCCTTTGAAACCAACAGCAAGCAAGAAAATAATTTTGATAGTACTTTTTCACCAACTTTTTGGTAGTTTTTATAACTGTAGAGTGCTGAAAAGATATTTTAAACAGAAGATAAAAATGATCTGGGGAAAACTTCAGAAAAAGTCAATTGAATAAGGGCCCTTGGGCTGGATTCATCAAGCTGTGCTGTTAAAGCAGCGCAGCTTACTGAGAGGAGTGTGAGTTCAGCACATGCTATGCTGCGGTAGTGACGCGTATTGTAACATGTACACAAAATCATGTGTATGCATGCATAACTAGCATTTAACTTTGCCATTTTGGCCCCATAGGAAGCTCTAGTACAGTCATATGACCCTTGGTCTGAAAAGTTTGGACACCCCGGCCTTACGGTTAGCCACAGTACGCTGAGCTCATTCTCCCACCAGACTGTTCTACAGGGAAATCCTGGAACCTACCTGCTACCAAGTCCTGTTCAGATGCTCTCAGCCTTAACATTAGTACATGTTGTATTGTGAAGGAAGATTCCTCCCCACGCTAACGTGCGATTGGCTGATCCCGATGCCAGTTGAGTATTTTTGTTTAGATAGGCAGCCAGACACGGAGGGTGAGAGGAGACCTGCCAAACTTCTTCTGATATCCGTTGTTTGAAGGCTCGTTGCTGAACAGCTGCAGTGGTTAAATGAAGCCTCGAAGAAAGTTTCCTTGACTCAGCTGTTTCCTCGGAAACTTGGACAGCCTTGTAAACTTTGGATCAATTTGCTTTTCATTAAGTATTCCTGGTCTCATTAAGCATTCCAGGCTGAATGTGGAGAAAATGGGTTGTTGAACTCTGGGGGAGGAACGTGTGTAAAGCGTAGCTCAACTTGTTTGGGTGTGAGTGGTGTAACGTTCACAAAATGTTTCATCAGAATGTTTCTTTCCCTTAGTTTGGTTGTTTTTCTGCTGATGTTGGTTTTTACGGTTTATTCTTAAGAAATAGATGTACCCAATATACTAGTACCGGTAGATAAGCCCACCTCCTTACTTTATGCCTACAAAATAGGGCAAATCCAGTGACCCCCCTCTTCCCATGTACTTCCCTACCCCCCATGCAGAGCAAAACCGGATTTACAGCTCACCTGTAGACACAGGCGTTCTTGCAACTTAAACTCTGCCACTTAATTCAGACCACATCCCTATATTAGGTAGGCATCCCTCCTACCCTGACTAGGTAGCCACATTTTCCCCAGTATTTGGTAACCCCATTAATCTAGGTAGTAGATGTGCCCCCACCAAGAATAGGGACCAGATGTGCCTCTACAGCAGTATTACGTAGCCTCCCAGTAGGTAGGGGGGGACATTTGGGGATGTGAACCGCCTCTCCTAAATAAGGCGCCTGTAGGCACGTGCCTACAGTGCCTTATGGTATATCCGGCCCTTATGCAGAGCATGCATTAGAAGTATGCGCAAAGCATTGCAACCTCTACTTGTTCCAGCTTGAGTCCTCATATCTCCCCAGCAGCTTCGTAATGCTCCACTAGAGCTCCAGGCTTACTGCCATGTGATCATAGTGAGCATGAAGCTCTCCGCTAAAGCCCCAGGATCATGGTCGTTTGTCCACAGTGAGCCTGAAGCTCTCCGCTAGAGCTCCAGGCTACCTGTCATGGGACCTTAGTGAGCATGAAGCTCACCACTAGAGCTCCAGGCTACCTGTCATGTGACCTCAGTGAGCATGAAGCTCACCACTAGAACTCCAGGCTACCTGTCATGTGACCTCAGTGAGCATGAAGCTCACCACTAGAGCTCCAGGCTCACTGTCATGTGACCACAGTGAGCCTGGAGCTCTAGCAGCAAGTTACGACACTGCCTGGAGACTCAAGCTGGAGCAAGGGTACTTTGAACCGGGACAATCAAACTTGTTAGGAAGTGTATTTGATTGACCCAATTCTGATCTGCATGCCCTTTGTAGTAAATGGTTTCACTTTCATGACCATCTTTACTTATGAATAGCGATAAGCAAAAAGTTCTTTAGAAATGTTTATTAGCTCCACCCAGAAGGCAGGCGCTGATCCATTTAACCAACAGCTGTATTATTTACTCTGTGATTTGCAAGCCCCAACTTCCCTGTTTTTAAGTAGCTAGTTAGGACATTAATTAGTCTGAGGGGTCCAGAAAACAAAAAGCACAAAGCCCTGTATAGTGCAGTAAGCATGGCCAAAAAAATATATAAATAAAGGTAGCAGGAAATATTGGATACTCACAAAACTCGTTGCAAGCATGGCAACCACGGCAACCACAGAAAGCAGCATTAGGTATAGCTGAACCGTCTTCACGCTGGTATAGGTACCCAGGGATGTAAGAAAAGGTCGCTCTCCAATAAAAGGGCATGAAAAGATCATAAAAATACAAGATCACCCCCTGGTGGAGAGAGGGCCTAGGATCTAAAGGTGGCCACTAACAGTCCAATTTCTAGCGAAAAATCGTTAGAGCGATCAGAAATTCTGATCGGATTGGTTGTAAATAATCTCCATTGGTGGACACAGTCGATTATGAACGAGTGAAAAAAAAATGTCGCACGAATGAATTTTCGTCAAACCAAAATTTGGATTTTCCTGTTGGTTGTGATAGATAGGAAGTAAAGATTGGTTCGTTGATGGTGTAGTGAACGATGTATTACAATATATCACTTCTGATCAGAATTTCTGATCGATCTAACGATTTTTCGCTAGAAATTGGACTGTTAGTGGACAGCTTAAGACTCATGGGAGTAAGCATCCCAAAAATATATCAGATGGTTAAAAACAGTTTAAAAGTTAAGGTGATGTTTACGGCAATCAGGTGCTGATACTAGAAGGTGAAAAAATAGCAGGCATATGAATTGGCCGCTGGGAGACTTGGGCACAGGATACAGCCGGTATGGCTTATCCTGCTGCTGCACAAGTCTCGGCGACGTTAATTACTTTTCCCCTCCAGGTCCACGTGGATAGTGGGGAATGAAGTAATTTGGCTGCCAGCTATTGCTGGAAGCCGAATGACAGTGTTTTAAAAGTAACTTCAGCTTCGTCTTCTGACGGCACCGAAGTACTCAGTGTGCGCCGCTATAGCCTTAATTCCTATTAGGACCTATGGTGGCGGCGGCTGCGCCCAAATCTTCCTGCGCTGAAGAGAACTGCTCCGGAAAAAATAGATCAGTTTATTATACACTTGGATAATGCGTTTCGCAGGCAACTTCCTGCTTCTTCAGGTCAAAAAATGTCTGAAAGGAAGTTCAAAATGGCTCGCCGGTGCCAGTAGGATAATTGTTTGCTTGTCCTATTTATGAGTTATCTCCGCTTTCTTATCCTCACCTTATCTGTAAAATTGTTCCTTGGCACGCTGCAATCATCAACAATCAAAATAAGTTGTTTCTGATTCATCCGTTGTTGATCATTTTGATAATTTGATGTTACCTGTGTCATGTTTAGTAGTTTTTTTTTTTTTTTGCTTGCTTGGGAATTGAATTTACTGTATATTATCTAAATAGGAGGTCGGGAAAGCCCTCTGATTCAGATACATTTTCTCTGAGTTTTCTCACAGGAAATGCCTTCACACCTTGGGCCTGATGCATTCAAGTTCATTGACGACTGTTATTGCACCTAACTAAACCCAAAATCCATGATGGATTCATTATGCAAATGTAAGATTTATCTTATGGTCGAGCTGGTGCATTAGGAGTTGCTGGAACTTGTAATTTGATGGAACTGCCTGGACCTTCCAGCTCAGTTACCACAGGACAGGCATTTTCTAAGGTGTTAAGTAGTATGTTCAGGTTCAAAAAGAGGTTGTGAGCTTGAGGGTCCCCCCAAACCCTGCTTACCAGCTTTCTATGGCTGTCTGCAGTGAGGGAGGAGTGCTTCCCAAGGTGGCAAAGAGGTGCATATGCTGCTGGTGAGCACAAGGGTATATGGTCCTGTCTGTTTGCCCCAATAATGGAATGATCATATAAGCTGCCCTGTCCCAGATGATGTACAGGGGGCTTTTTAATAATTTTTGTATACGGTATCATCTCGTTATAGTAAACTCCAAGGGACCAGGAAAAGTGGTTTTCTATATCAGAAATTTACCTAGAAATGACCCAGCATGCTCTGCTGCAAAGGACCAACGCTTTCCTCCTGCTCCCATTGGAGGTACAGTACAAGCACTTGCACATTTGGTGGACTGTGGGCTGCATAGCCAGGCTGAACAAATCACTAGTACAGAATCCAGGGCATCTTAAAAATTGCAGCCGTCACTGAATAGAGGCAGCCACTTGCTTCCTGTGAGTGGGTTCAAAACCTCGGTGGGAGGGATGTGTCCTGCAAAACTCTCCGCTAGAGCTCCAGGCTACCTGTCATGTGACCTCAGTGAACATGAAGCTCACCACTAGAGCCCCAGGCTCACTGTCATGTGACCTCAGTGAACATGAAGCTCACCACTAGAGCCCCAGGCTCACTGTCATGTGACCTCAGTGAACATGAAGCTCACCACTAGAGCCCCAGGCTCACTGTCATGTGACCTCAGTGAGCATGGAGCTCTAGCAGCAAGTTGAGCCAATCATGAAGCCTCTCTTCAAAATGCACCAAATCATAATAAGCCATTCAAACCTGTAATACAAGTGGTTCAGATACTTCCGCGGGCGGGACTTAGCACTCTCCTCTCCACTCTCCTTAGTTTTGCAGTAAGTAGGCCCGCTCTGATCTGCACTACAAGTGTAAGTAACCTGTATTGCACTCCACACACTATCGCCCCCGAAACGTTGCATGCAGCGCGTTTGCGATTAATCAAAATTGCAACCGCTGCAGTGTGAATGTATCGAGAGGGATACATTAGTAGCAGCACTTTGCTGATCACCGGCAATCAGCAAAGCGCTGAAGAATCGGCAAGTGTGAATCAGCCCTATAATTGGAGTCAATAAGGCACAAGGGATTTTGTAAACTTTTATTTTCTCTTTAAAGAGAACCTGAACTGAAAATAAAGTCAAAATAACCATACACAGGTCATACTTATCTCCTGCGTATTCTGTTCCTCAATCTCTTACTCCTCTCTTGCATGCCGTTTTTTTTTATAACATTGCATCATTCTATGATATTTGCAGTTTACACACTACTCAGCATTCTAAATGTTTTTATAGAACAGGCAGTGAACATTTGACCTGTCCTGAACTGTTCTCTGCAAAAGAAAAACACAATACAGTTGAGATAACCTAATCAGAAGTCAGAGCTCTCTGCGACTTTCAAAGTCTTGGAGCTCAATGGCAATTTGCATAGATAACTGGAGTTTCTTAACTCTTCCTGTACTGGAAACAAAAATTAGACTTATGTCTCTGCTCCTAATGCTTTATTTCTTAGCTGTACTACACAACCAATTCATTATATCATTTTTTTTTCACTTCAGTGTCTCTTTAAATAATTTTTCTCACTTCAAGTTCCCTTTAAAGGACCACTGTTGCAAAAAAATGTAACTTTCAAAATACATGTAAACACCTACAAATACGTACTTTATTTCTTCCAGAGTAAAATAAGCCATACATTACTTTTCTTCTATGTTCTATCACTTACAGTAGATAGTAGAAATCTGACAGAGCCGACATGTTTTGGGCAAGTCCATCTCTTCATGGGGGATTCTCAGCATGGCCTTTATTCTTTAAAAAAACAAACAAACAAACAAACAAAAAAAACCTGCCTCAAAAGGGTTTATACTAAGATGCTGGCCAACCTTCCTGCTCCATTTTTTTGGCAGTTGGATGGAGCAACTGCCATTCACGATGTGCTTTTGGAGATGGGCTATTCCAAAACCTGTCAGTTTTGTTAGACATTACGGGGTTGATTCACAAAGTTGCGCAGCTTAATGACTAATGACTTGTTAATAATTGAGCACCGGTCGAAACTAGTCGGCTCAGCTGCGCTCAGCCGCTCCTCGGACTTGCCACAAATCCCTCTCCGGGTTCCCCAGTACATGGACTGTGTTATGGTCGGATGGTAAAGGCAGACAAGCCCGACGGCCTGCCCGCACGCTTAACCCACAAGCCTGATGTAAAGCTGGAAACCGGATCCACAGTTCTTTGGATAGTGGATGCACAGGGGCGGTCTGTGCTCTTGTGCCCGGAAGTTTAAACAGTTGAAGCAGCCGGTAGTGTGGGTGTGCTCTATGGATCGGGGACTGGAACCTCAGTTACTGGGAAGTTTCACCTAAAGAGAGGAGATTAAGTGTGCTGACTACACAGGGGCCCCTGTTGTGCGCATATACAAGGATGGAATTGTACTACCCCCAGGAATCTGATGAGGATTATGGAGTCGTGAGTATGCAAGGAGTCCTATAATTGCAGTTTAGGGGACGGGACTGCTTTATATGTGCTTGCCTACACCATTGCTTTACTACCCCACAAGCTTTTCTGCATGGCGCAGGACTCAATATGATATAGGATGCATGCTGCCAACCTCCAATTTAACAATGCTTGAGCTCATTGTGATTCTATCTGGGAGAATATGGATCAATACTAATCCCCCTATGTGCCCTTAGGTGGCAGGTGTGTGTGTCAGCATATTATGTGGTGAGTTTGTTGGGCGCCCTGACGCATGTGTGTACAACAGCGCTGTTGGTTTTAATTGTGTCTTGTACACCATTTTATGCTTTGACGAGTCACATACAATTAATAAATTAAAACCTTTTTTCACGGTAACCAGGTCACGGCCTATTAATTGATATACAATTGTGGCGGTTGGGTTGAAAATACCAAATGGAATTTAGGAATTAAATTGATTGTCTGTCCCCTCTCCTTCTTCCCTGGTCCCTTTGACATGACTTGTTAATAATTCACCGTGCACACTACGCAGTCATAGCGTGCACTGCAAAATTACACTCTTGATTGTTACTTTAAAGAGTCTAAAGCCTTTCAAAATACCTCTTTTTATCCTGCAGGCTTCTTCAGTATTATCACCCAAGCTGATTCGCCACGGAGACGCAGCAGAACAAGATCTTAATCCCCCCAAAATCCCTGGGGAAGATTTGGGCCTCCTTCCGGGTAGAGGCAGAGCTTTATGCAGTAGCTCTGCCTCTACTCGCGTCAATCTGCGCTGATTGCCGCCTTTTCCCACCCCTCTCAGTCTTCTTTCACTAAGGGGGCGGGGAGAGGCGGCGATCAGCGCAGATTGATTGGACTGGAGGCAGAGCTACAGCCCAAATGCTCTTCCTCCCCCGGGCAGCGTGGAATTTTGCCCCGGGATTTGGGGGGAGGGGTTATAAAGCCCTTGTTCTGCTGTGTCCCCGCGGTGAATCAGCTTGGCTTATAATACTGAAGAAGCATGCAGGATAAAAAGACGTTTTTTGAAAGGCTTCAGACTCTCGTGGCTCGTTAAACTTAACGAGCGCACCACTGAACCTGCCTGGAGCCCGACGGGTCCAGTAGCTTCAAAGAACAGTATTCCTGCACTTTGATTGGCTCAGTAGGCTGCCTGTTAAGTTATTGCTGTATCAATAGCGACACAGCTGAAGTGTCAAAATTGTCAGGAATCTTAAAATGTACACGAGCCGAAGCTTGGGTACAAAATGAGATACAGGTAGTCCCCGACTTATGAACAACCCGCCGATACCAACGGCCCGATCCCATTGCGATGACGTCATTTTCGCATGGGGAAGTTTGAAGAAGCGGCTTCAAACTTCCCCCAAGTGCCCGCGTGTGCAGCAGCAGCAGCGCTGGACTTGCCTCTGAACCGAGTCCAACGTTGTCTGTTCTCTCTCCGCCTCCTGCTCCCTCTAGCTGCTTACAGCATCGCTTCGCTTCCTGTATGTCATGTGACATACAGGTTCTTGTATGTCACATAACATGCAGGAAGCGTGATGTACGCGGGTAGAGGGAGCTAGAAGGAAGTCTCTGGACTCGAGCTGGAAGGTGAGTCCAGAGGGAGCAAAGAGGAGGCGCAGAGGGGGCAAAGCAGAGGCACAGAGAAAGTACGGAGGCACAGAGGAAGCAAAGCGGAGGCACAGAGGAAGCAAAGCAGAGGCACAGAGGGGGTAAAGCGGAGGCACAGAGGAAGCAAAGCAGAGGCACAGAGAAGGTACAGAGGCACAGAGGGGGCAAAACAGAGGATTAGAAGGGGGTACAGAGAAACAGAGGGTACAAACAGAGGCACAGACGGGGTACAAACTGAGTGGGGGACAAAAAGAGGCACAGAAAGGGGGCACAGAAGGGGGCCAAATAGACACGGGGACGAACAGGCACTGAAGGGGACAACCAGGCACAGAAGGGGACACTGGAGGCAAAGGGGGGCACATAGGAGGAAAAAGGGACTGAGATGGCGCAGCGTTCCAACTTAAGAATGAATTCAGGTTAAGAATGAGCCTACAGTCCCTATCTCGTTCGTTAACCGTGGACTACCTGTACTTACCTAGAAAGAGGGAAGCCTCAGGATCCTGTTGAGGCTTCCCTCGGTGCTCTGCTGTCCCCCGTAGCTGAGCGTGGCCCCCAGAAGACTAGCGACATGGTACCTTCTCTTCCTTCAGCGTTGCCACGTGAGCATGCCCGCACATGCACAGGTAGCCACAGCCGCTTGTGTACGAGCAGCTCTGTGCTACTGCCCATGCACGTCCTAAGAGAGGAGGAGTGGGGCCCTGACGTGGAGGAGGGCCACGCTCAGTGACGGGAAACATCGGACCACCGAGGAAAGCCTCAATAGGATCCTGAGGCCTCCCTGTCTTCAGGTTAATATCTTATTTTGCACCTGAGTTTCGGCTTGGGATTGCTTTAAGGGATAAAATCCCAGGAGTGCGAAGTGGTTAAAAGAAATAAATATGGCATCCTGCCTGTCACTCTTCAGGGTCACTTTAGAGGAGTCGAGGGGGGGGGGGGGGGAGAGCTTTAAAATTGTGTTCTAGTTATAACTTTATATGAAGGCATTGAGAATAATGGATAAGGTCCACCTCCGTTTCTCAGAGACAGATTCACAGAAGATTGCTGTTTTTCCTGCTACCTGTGTTCCCCGGAGCTAGAGAATGTCAGAGGAGTTTTTGTCATTTGTATGGATTTACAGACAGCATTGACATTAATGGATATAGCTGTCTGAAGCGAGTCCTCCGCCAGTCATTATATGCAGAACTCTGTATTCTTTGACTTTGTGAAGTCTCGGCTAGTGGGAGCCGCGTATTACAGCAATCTATGTGGCCAGGGAGGAAGGCTATTGTCATTTGCCCATAGGCAGGTCTCTAATGAGCCCCTTATTGGCGCGACTGGCTCAGCCAGCCTATTGTGAAAAGTTATCAGTGCTGTATTCAGAGGCTTCCTAGTACTCTGGTTAAAAACATAGCATCCCCCCCCCCCCCACAGGTTTGCTTTAAAGAGAACCTGAGGCGGATTTGCCGAATCTCACTAGGACACAGGCATGTTCTCTGCACAATGACGTGCCTCTGTGTCCTTCTGCTGCCACTGCCAGTCCCCCTCCCCCGGGCTCTGCTGCCCCCCCTGAAAAATAGCGCCAGGCTAGCGATAATCTGCTTGTCGCTAGCCTGCTGTTTACCTGGCATGTGTCAATCACCCTGTGCCTCTTACACCTCCTCCATTGCACGGCACCCGCCTCTTCCTCCAATCGGAAGCTAGAGGTACAGACTAACCAGCAAGCTCATGGTGAACCAAAACTCATTGGAGTGTTTTAGGGGCTACAATGGTCCTAAAAGCCCCCTTACTAAAATGCTATGGAAAACAAGAGTTTGCTTTCTTAGAACAGAAAGAATTTGCGATAATTCAGGTTGGAATGAGCGGCAAGATGTCTCCCAGTGCATCACTTCTGAATATATGCAAATTAACCATTATTGCCCAATCGGAAGCTAAGCCGCGACCCAGGAAGTACTTGTCTCTGTCCACTGATGACCTGGCGTTGCCGGGGTATGTATTTATCTGTTGTTGGCACCGCCCATTTTTTCTGACCCTAACACTCAATTACTCAATAACCAAGTTTGTGAGCTTTGCGGTCTTTGGCATCAATAATTTGCATTGAAATGAAACAAATCTGATTGGCTGTTTGGGGCTCCGCCCTCTTTTCTGAATTTGAACACCAGTCACCCAATGACCAACTGTACCAGGTTTGAGGCCTGTACCATTAACAGTGCAAGAATGGCAGCAATTAAATATTCTCCTTGAAAATCAGTACGTGAATTTTGATTGGCTATTGCAGGCTCCACCCACTTTTCTGAATATTAATCCCAGTCACCAACTGTACAAAGTTTGAGAACCCTGCCATTAACAGTGTAAGAATGGCTGCAGTTTACATTTTCCCAGTTAAATTTGTATTTGGTTCTGGGGATAATAAGTATCCTGTATGTTACTCCAGGTAATGTACTATGTGTGTGCCAAATTTCATTCAAATCTGTACAGCCATTGTTGCGTGATTGAGTAACAAACATCCAAACTTTCGCATTAATAATATTAGTGAGATTTCGTCAGTGTTTGCCCATTGTAAAATCTTTCCTCTCCCTGATTTACAGTCTGACATTTTTACAGCTGGCAACATCTTTTGTCCTGCCAGATGATCTCTGGGGAATGTTTGTGTGCTGAGTATTTCGAAACCAGTACAAAATATACTTGGTCTCCCAGAATGCTTGGGGAGTGTGTGTGTGTGTGTGTGGGGGGGGGAATCAGCATAATAAATAGCCTGGGCTAAGCTTCAGTGGTAGGGCGGGACTACATACTAACATACAGCAATATACTGATATAGGAAGTATTTCTTATGCAATAATTAGGTTACGTAATGTAAAGGTTGGAGTGCTGAATAATTAACTGCATTCTACTATACTGTACGTTGTTACAGTTCCTGTTTAAAGGACAACTGAAGTGAGAGGTATATGGAGGCTGCCATGTTTATTGCCTTTTAACCACCCTGGCGTTCTGATTAAATCGCCAGGGTGGCTGCGGGAGGGTTTTTTTTAAATAAAAAAAAAACTATTTCATGCAGCCAACTGAAAGTTGGCTGCATGAAAGCCCACTAGAGGGCGCTCCGGAGGCGATCTTCCGATCGCCTCCGGCGCCCAGAATAAACAAGGAAGGCCGCAATGAGCGGCCTTCCTTGTTTTGCTTATATCGTCGCCATAGCGACGAGCGGAGTGACGTCATCGACGTCAGCCGACGTCCTGACGTCAGCCGCCTCCGATCCAGCCCTTAGCGCTGGCCGGAACTTTTTGTTCCGGCTACGCTGGGCTCAGGCGGCTGGGGGGACCCTCTTTCGCCGCTGCTCGCGGCGGATCGCCGCAGAGCGGCGGCGATCAGGCAGCACACGCGGCTGGCAAAGTGCCGGCTGCGTGTGCTGCTTTTTATTTGATGTAAATCGGCCCAGCAGGGCCTGAGCGGCAGCCTCCGGCGGTGTTGGACGAGCTGAGCTCGTCCAGACCGCTCAGGTGGTTAAGCAATACCAGTTGCCTGGCAATCCTGCTGATCCTCTGCCTCTAATACTATTAGCCATAGCCTGTGAACAAGCATGCAGCAGATCAGGTGTTTTTGACATTGTCAGATCTGACAAGATTCACTGCATGCTTGTTTCTGGTGTAATTCAGACACTACTGCAGCCAAACAGATCAGCAGGGCTGCCAGGCAGTGCTGATTTTTTTGTAGTGTGGCCTGCTGCGCTTTTGCAGGGAAGTTGCATAGCATTTGCGCTGCTATGTGAATTTCCACGTGATTTGGCAATTCAAACTCAGTTTTTTTCCTCCAGGCGGAAATGGCAATTGTACCCCAATCACGCATACACCCTACGGACTGCAGCGGAATCTCTGTAGTGGAAATAGAAGGAAACGCGGGACTGCAGCATGATTGTGTTTCCTAGTGGAAAAGGGCGCTTATGTTGAAGGGATTCTGGTTACCTTGAGTTTAAAGGATTTCTGGGGGGGGGGGGGGGGGGGGGGAAGGGAAGGACACTTACCTGGGGACACTTACCTGGAGCTTCTATCGGCCCCCTGCAGCTGTCATGTCCCACGCCGTCCTCCCATCACCCGTTCCCGCCGCTGCTCCCGGTCTAATCTGTTGTCTAATTAAACTGCAGTACTGCGCCTGCGCAGTAAGCTTCCGATGACGAGAGCGGGAGCATTTGTCTTCTTAGACGAATATCAGACAGGGACCGGCGGCAGGGAATGGAGCATCGTTGTAGGACGGTGCGGGGCATTACAGCTGCAGGGGGCCAACAGAAGCCCCAGGTAAGTGTCCGTTTTTATTTACACGCACCCCCCCCCCTCCCCTTTAAAGGACCTCTGCCGTGAAAATCCTAAAATTTTAAATACATGCAAACATATACAAATAAAAAGTATGTTTCTTCCAGAGTAAAATGAGCTATACATTGCTTTTTTCCTCTGTTGCTGTCACTTACAGAAAAGGGGCCCATACACTGAGCCAATTAGCAGCCGATCGATCGATTGAAATCGATCGATTGATCTATTGCAAATCGATTGCAAATTGATTGACCAATCGACCGGTTTCGATCGATTTCAATCGATCGGCCATGCTGGAAAATGTAGGTCGATCTGTTAAGATCGCTTATCATTTTGCATTGGCCCTAATAGAAATCTGATGGCAAAAAAATGCCATCAGATCGATTTTGAATAGTTTTCAAACTGAAATCTATTGGAAATCTGTTCCTAGTAAAAAATCTGCTGATTTATTTGCTGCTAATTTAACGAGTGTATGGCCACCTTAAGTAGTAGAAATCTGACATTAATGACCGCTTTTGGACTAGCCCATCTTCTCATGGGGGGTTCTTGCAGTTTTCTTTATGTTTAAAAGCACTTAGTAAATGGCAGTTGCTCCGTCCAACTTCCAAAGAAGTGTACGGTGGGCAGGGAGGCTGGCCAGTATCATTGTAGAAATCTTTTTCTGGGAATGTCTTTATAAAGAATAAAGGCCATGCTGAGAATCCCCCATGAAGAGATGGGCTAGTCCAAGATCTGTCGGTAATGTCAGATTTCTACTACCTACTGTAAGTGACAGCAACATAGGAGAAAAGTAATTTATGGCTCATTTTACTCTGGAATGTACTTCTTATTTGTATGTGTTTTAAATTTTAAGATTTTCGCGACAGTTGCTCTTTAACTACTGGGCGACCGACTAACGCCAATGGGCGTCAAGTCCTGGGGCTCTGTTTTGCTGGAGATCACGCGCAGGGTGCGCGCACATCTCCTGCTTGGGGGGCGGAGCTCCGCCCTGCCTTCAGTCTCCGAGCGGCGATTGAGACTGTTAGACGCGAAACCGCCGTCTTTACATATACTATAGTGCTGTGATCCGCACGTGTGACACGGCTGTCCCCCTGGGGGACAAGAGAGAGATCGTCTCTCATAGGCTGCAGCCTATGACAGCCGTTCGCATGATTGGCCGGCTGGGGGGAGGGAGGGAATTGCTAAAAAACAAAAAAAAAAAAAATACTAAAAAACAGAAAAATGAACATAAATATTTATTGAAAAAAAAAATAAACAGAAGGGGAGCGATCAGACTCCACCAGAGAGCTCTGTTGGTGGGGACAAAAGGGGGGGGGGGGGGGGGCACTCGTGAGCTGTGTTGTGCGGCACTGCAGAGAGGCCTTAAAGCTGCAGTGGCCAATTATGAAAAACACAGCCTGGTCTTTAGGGGCGTTTACCACTGTGGTCCTCAAGTGGTTAATTGAGGAGACTCTCTGGGCTTGTTCACACCTAGAGTGTTTTCGGGTGTTTTTAAGCGCTGGAGATTTTTAAAATCGCCCCAAAAGCGCTTGTGCAATGATTCACTATGAGAGTGATCATATATGAGCAGTTTGATTGTGAGCTGCTCCCCAAAGCACTGCCTGTATCATTTTCTGAGCGGTTTTGCTCAATAGAAGGTGTAGGGAAATTGCAAAGTACTTGAAAAAGCGATTTGTATAACGATTTCCCCAGCTTTTTTATGAAGAAATACATTATATTTACTCATTTCCGGGTGAAAGAGTTCACTTCCTCACTGACATCAGGAAGGGAAAAAACTAATCGCTCTGCAAAAGCGCTTACAAAAGCGCTTTTCTAAGCGCAAAGCGCAGGGAAAAGCTCTTTAATAAACGCTCAATAAATCGCTCAGCGCTTGCGATAGCACTGGCGATTTATAATGTGAACAAGGCCTTAAAGAGGAACTCCAGTGAAAATAATGTAGTAAAAAAAGTGCTTCATTTTTTACAATAATTATGTATACATGATTTAGTCAGTGTTTGCTCATTGTAAAATCTTTCCTCTCCCAAATTCACATTCTGACATGTATTACATGGTGACATTGTTACTGTGGGCAGGTTATGTAGTTGCTCCTAGCTGTTTTGGCTGTTAGAGACAGTTGTAAACAGCTAATTCCTGTCTGTGAACATTGTTACATTGTGGCAGTTTGCCCAGAGTACCGCGGTACTCAGAGCTTCTTGTGGGAGGGGTTTCAGCACAAAATCAGTCATACAGCGCCCCCTGATGGTCTGTTTGTGAAAAGCATTATATTTCTCATGTAAAAGGGGGGTATCAGCTACTGATTGGGATAAAGTTCAATCTAGGTTGCAGTTTCTCTTTAAAGCAGGGGTGCCCATTAGGTAGATCCTGACCCCACTACATTTTCTATTCTGTATATACAAATGTGCTCCTAAAATTGTACATAGGTAGATCACTTTGACTTGCTAATTTTTAAAAGTAGCTCTCAAGCTGAAAAAGTGTGGGCACCTCTGCCTTAAAGGGACACTTAAGGCAAAAAAAAAAAGAGTTTTACTCACCTGGGGCTTCTACCAGCCCCCTGCAGCCGTCCCGTGCCCACTCAGTCTCGGTCGGATCCTCCTGTCCCCCCCCGGCAGCTACTTCCAGTTTCGGCGACAGGCCTGGGAACGTGAGTGATTCTTCGTGTTCCTGGCTGCAATATCAGTATAGAGTGCGGTATTGCGGCCAGGAACACGAAGAGTTACTCGCGTTCCCAGTCCTGTCGGGCCTGTTGCCAAAACTGGAAGTAGCTGCCGGCGGGGACAGGAGGATCCAAGCGAGACTGCGTGGGCACAGGACTGCTGCAGGGGGCTGGTAGAAGCCCCAGGTGAGTAAACTTTTTTTTTTTTTTTTTTTCTGCTTTAATTTGTAAGTTTTGGATGCGTATATGGGTGCTAAATCTACATCTGCTTATACATACTAATTCATCGACTAGTCTAAATATTGTATATTCACCGCCTATTTATTTATACGAGGCTTCTCTGAAGGTTTCTTAGGGCTCGGTTCCACTATTGCGGTGCGGAATTGCCTGGATTCCACCGCTGACGAAATCGCATGCGGATGCGATTCTGCATGCGTTTTTTGCCGCAATTTTGCATGCTATTCCGCACAGGTAAGGGTATATGCGGTTTTAACCATGTCACTGCCTGTGTAAATTAACATTGATTTTTATGCGAAATCGCGGGGAAAAACGCATGCCAAAAACGCATGCAATTTCCCTATTAAATACATTTCCTGCGATTCGCCTGCATTCCACACGCAGGCGAATTCTGTGGGGTCTACCGTGCAGAAAAATCCTGCACAGAAAAACGCAAATGAAAGCTGACAAGTGGAAACAGTCCCATCCACTTGTATTGCCTATGCAAATCCGCATGCGTTGTCTGCATGCGGATTCGCGCTAGTGGAAACGGGCCCTTAAAGCGGACCTGAACTCAGAACTCCTCTCTGCTCTAGAAGATACACAACCGCATAATAACCTTTAAACAAAAAGACATTTCTTTGTTACAGCTGATACAAAACCTGCAATATATCTGCACTGTTTCTACTTCCTGATTCGGGGAAGCAGACATATTGTTTACAGCCTGTGCTTTCAAATGGCCTTATCTGTCATAAACAGTCGTGTGACACGGGGGAGAGATCACATTACAGCTTGTGATTATAGACACAAATGAGGGAGAATTACACAGGCTAAACTCTTTTAAATACATACAGGGTGCATTTCTTTTATGTTTTCCTTGTGTCCTGTGCAAGAGTTCAGCTCCACTTTAACAATTGGGTTTTTCCGGGAACAGGTTGTTAGCATGTTGCCCAACCCCCAGACTTGGAGGACCAGGGCATCCTATTTAGTCTGGAACATCACCTTTGACATGTCCGGCTAGGGAGACCGTACTAGTAGCTAGACTACCGCCAGCATAGCTCTCACTTGTTCACTCAAGCAAGCCCCACCACTGCGACAAAGTAAGGATACCTTCGGGGGGGGGGGGGGGGGGGTACTACAAGATGGATGGAACAGGAAACTGAAGGAGGCCGAGGCGCAAATTGGGTTTTAGTGCCATAAGAGGAGGATGATTTATTTATACATTGTGCAGACATGTCATTTTTCCATAGTCACTATTTTTATATACTGTAGATCCAATAACTTTGTGCTTGAATGCCAGTCAGGGCCGGGCCGAGGCAGAGGCTGGAGAGGTTCCAGCCTCAGGGCGCAGTGTAGGAGGGGGCGCACAATTCATTCAGCTGTCATTCCTAATTGTGTATGAAGCAGAGAGAAATAAGAAAAGGGGATACATGGCAGTGACTGCAGCCATATAACTAGATATTAAGGTGTTGGGGAGGTTGGGGGCACTGGGGCGCCTCTTAGTCTAATAGCAATCAGTGTGTGATGGCTGGGGGGGAGGGATGGAGGGGCGCACTTTGGGGTCTCAGCCTTGGGTGCTGGAGGACCTTGTCCCGTCTCTGATGCCAGTCAATCATGTACTGTATATCTGCACTGTGGTAGAGGTCTGTTTCACACGGAGGTCGGAGAGCATTTTGTGCAGCCACTGATGGAATAGGTGCGCTTGGGTTTTGTTTATACAAGTAAAGCGCATTTATCTTTATGTTCATTTATTAGGACACAGATTTTACAGAAGGCCAGCGCCGGTGGTATTCCTTAGAAGTGTGCCTTGCTGTGCGGAGGCTGCCACGCGTACTGCTAATTATCAGCCGCCACAACCGGAGTCAGGCTCGCGCATTCCTTGTAGGTGCAGATTATCGCTAATGAGCAGAAACTAAACAAGGAAATGTAAAACTCCTACAACGGCTTTCTTCCTGACAAACGGAAAAGTAATTTTTTTTTTAAAGGGATCTTAACAAAAAAAAGAGAGGTGACAATAGCTGCGTATTCCTAAAGAGGCCGAACAGGATTATTAACCAATCTCTTCGAACCAAATACTACACCGGAAAATCAATAGTGTATGTCAGTTCACTTTTCTTCTAAGTAGAATTACAGTTAAAGAGCCACTACAGCGATAAAAGGTATGCAGTTCAAATCTGACTGAACCGACAGGTTTTGGGCCAGTCCATCTCCTCATGGGGAATTTTCTGGATTTTCTTTGTATTCAAAAGCATTTCCTGAACAGAAGTTCAACTGCGAAAATAGTAAGATTCCAGCCAGCTGCCTTATTCACTTGCACGCTATGTTGGCAGTTAGACTTAGCAGCTTCTGTTCTGGAAATGCTTTTGAAAACAAAGAAAACCCTGAGAATCCCCCATGAGGAGATGGACTGATTCGAAACCTGTCGGCTCTGTCAGATTCTAAATGCTTACCTTTTTTTGCTGGAGTGGTCCTTTAAGCCTTTCCAGTCCCCTTTCCCGATTATCCACATCCCTCCAGCACCTTATTTTTTCCAGGATGGTGTGGGGGGGGGGGGGGGGGCGACATAAGTGATCATGAAAAAGACTGCTATCAGAGGGGTGGGGCCAGAAGCAGCTCGTGTGCTGTAGCTCCACCCCCACTGCACAAACGCCAGCATAATTTCATTATTATGCGGTGCCAGGTGCTGCAACATGTCGGACTATGTACAATGCTTTGATTCACATAGGACAACTCGTTTATTCCGTCTCTAACAGTAGAAAGACTCCATCGAACAAAATACAGCAGATCTGCACTCCAGCAAGTTCAGCACAATTCTCTCTCTGGCCTAGTGCACACCAGAGCGGTTCTGCTGCGGTTTGCGATCCGCTTGCGGGTCCGGATCTGCTAGGGTAATGTATTTCAATGGGCTGGTGCACACCAGAGCGGGAGGCGTTTTGCAGAAACGCATACTCCCGGGCTGCTGCAGATTTTGGATTGTGGATGCGTTTCTGCCTCAATGTTAAGTATAGGAAAAACGCAAACCGCTCTGAAAAACGGCACTTCAGAGCGGTTTGCCAGGCGTTTTTTGTTACAGTAGCTGTTCAGTAACAGCTTTACTGTAACAATACATGAAATCTACTACACCAAAAACGCTTCACAAAACCGCGAAACGCTACAGAAAAAGAAGAAAAAGCGTTTCAAAATCTGCTAGGATTTTGCAGATCTGCTAGCGTTTTTTGGTGTGCACCGGGCCTCTCTCCTTATTTTATATATATATATATATATATATATATATATATATATATATATATATATATATATATGCTGGATACACACCATGGGTTTCCGCGTCAAATGCGTCTGTCGATACGCGTCGATTCGATTAGTTCCGAGCGCATTTCGACGATTTTTAGGTCGATTGCCATGTAAAGTATGGCAAATCGACCTAACGATCCATCGAAACGCGAATCGGACATGTCGGAAATAATCGACTCGATGCGTATCGTATTATATAGAAGTGACCAGAGAAGCCTAGATGTCCCTGATCTCATCACAGCCTATTGTTTTGGTTACAGTAGATTCCAGCAAAACCTAGCTAGTCCTGGTCTAATCGAAGACCATTGTTTGAATATGTAAAGAAGGATTTAGATAACTCATCCCCTGCAGCTATCTATCTGAAGCAGCACCAATAAAATAGCTCCTACCTCTAGCTCATAATAGCCATACATCTAGTGATAATGGGCAGATTTGACCAAGAGACAGATCTCCCTCTATTCGAATCTGATTAGAGAGAGATCTGTCGGCTGTCCATACACTGCAGGCCGATTCCCAATCAGTTTCAGCATGAAATTGGTCGGGAATTGGCCTCGCAAAGCCCATCCGATGCTGTCCGTCCTAATGTTTTATGTCCCCTGGTGCCCAGTGCAAGCAATACATTACCTGTCCGCGGCCGCCGCTCACTCTGGGCTGCCTCTGCTGTCCATACCCAGGCGCCCCCTGTGGTTGCATAGTGAGGACGCATGTTTGATGTCTGACGTCACCCATGTATGGGCAGCGGAGGAAGCGCAGAGCCAGCAGAGGCCGCGGACAGGTAATGTATACCTTGCACTGGGTGTGGGGATATTAAACATTGGAGGAGGGGGGGGGCAGCGCCATGGGCTTCGTCACCATCGCTCGCCATTACCTACACGCACCCGATTGAGCAAGTCGGCCCTACATCTTGTAGCATGTCCGATTGACTAATGCGACCAATGTTGGCCTGAAATTGGTCCCATTGTAGGTCTGGCGTGCACTTGGCGGCACCGAATTTCATCTGATTACGATTATAATAATCAAATTGGATAGTCGATTGACAGCAAAGTCGCCTGATGTATGGCCACCTTTACAGTAGCTACCTTTCAAACAAAACATAAAACATGTGACCCGACGCAGGTTAGGTGACACGCCAGGAACCATACACTAAAGAGGCTGGAAAACTGCTGGGGGACTCCAAAGTGCTAAATGACACCCTCTCTGCAGTTGGGAAACTAATACTGCAGCTCATCTCTCACTTGCAACTAATCAGAGGGCATAAATCTCCTGTGTAGCTAAGAAAAATGTTTTTGAGAGCCCCACCCAGATTACCAGTGCAATTAATAGTTTTAGACTATTAGAATTACAAAATTGCTTGCTTGGGAGCTAGATAAACGTTATAAGGAGCCATCATTCAACTGAGACAGTCAAAACTTTAAACCTAGATTTTTACCCTTTAGAATAAGACTATGGGATTCCAGGAAAATCTTATTTAGGATTAGGACCATAGATACGACTGTTTTATTAAGTTTATTTTCACTTCAGGTTTGCGGTCAAGATTTCAAACAGAATGATGAAAAAGGGGATGCAGAAATTGTTTGCTTGGCTTGATTTCTTTACAGCAGACCTGAACTCAGAACTTCCTCTCTGCTCCAAAATAATACGCAAAAGCATAATAACTTTTAAAGAAGAACATTTCTTTGTTACAGCTGATACAAATCCTGCAATAAATCTGCAGCGTGTCTTCTTCCTGTTTTCATGGAAGTAGACAAAGGGTTAACATCCTGTGTTTACAGTTTAGCTGCTCTACCCTGGCAGAGAGCATTCCTGAGCTGACACAGCTGAAGAGATCAACTTACACTTGTGATTGGTCACAAATGAGGGTGACAATGGCCTCAATTCACTAAGATCATGCTGGAGATAATAAGGCAAGAGAAAACTTACCTCCACATGTGAGAGAGTTATCTTATCTCTTCATTCCTTAAGTTACCTCCTCTGTAGTTAATTTACCTCCTCTGTAGTTATTTTCACATGCAGTTAATTAACTGCCTGTCTTTAACTCT
Source organism: Hyperolius riggenbachi (assembly GCF_040937935.1). Classification (NCBI taxonomy): domain Eukaryota; kingdom Metazoa; phylum Chordata; class Amphibia; order Anura; family Hyperoliidae; genus Hyperolius; species Hyperolius riggenbachi. The sequence goes on along the minus strand of NC_090649.1, from coordinate 53,224,770 downwards.
GGAGTTATTTTAAGGATTGGAGAGTTAATTTAAAGACAGAAGAGTTAACTTTAGGCTTGCCTGAGGTAAAATGTTTTCTGAATACTACATGCCTTATCACCATGGTAACAACTCTAGAAGAGTTATTAAAGACAGGAGATAAGCTTAGTGAATTGAGGCCTTAGACCGCTAAACTCTCTAAATACATACAGGGTGTATTTATCTGTGTTTTCCTTCTGTTCTGTGCAAAAGTTCAGGTCAAAATGCAACCAATCAGAATTCTTGTTTCAGTTGAAACCTGATTGGTTGCCCTGGGTGTGTTGTAGTCCAGTTTTCCCATCACTCACGTCAATAAACCTTTGTGCACCTATAGTTGCCGCGTACTGAGACCTGATGGAGTAAACACATTATAATCGGCGTGGTGGGGTTATCAGTGACTTTGGAAAACCCTGTAGTGGCAGTTGATTACGAGAACGACCTTGAATTGCAACATCCACATATACCCCCCTCCCCCCTCATATTATACGCTCTGTTCCGCCGTAATAAAGAGAAATGGCTCCCTTTCCGTGTAAACGTACGCACACATACATCTTAATCAGATTTGGCAACAATTTATGTCATACGTGTGGATGGCTTAGAGGAGTCTCCTTCCCCTAATGTATAATTATTAAGTGACATTCTCTCGACTGTGGCGCGATTTGTTCCGCTCGGCTTGGTCGCATCCCCTCCAACCCAAATCTTTATTTTGCGGTTGTCATGGTAATTGGGAGCTTGCAGCAGTACATTTGCAGCAGGGAGATTGGTAAAGCCTTACGCTCAGCGCTCTTCACAATGCAGCGTTGTATGTGGCAGATTGTAATACATCCCCGCCGGGCGTAATTCCTTCACTTTGGATTATGGGTAGTGTTATATAAATGTATAGCCGTCGCTATGGACAGACAGATTCCTCTGAAAGTGAGAGCTGCACAGCCAGGGATACTTGGCAACCGATCGACCATCTGATTCGATAGTTATCGAATCTAATGAAAATCGGTGCCACCAAGTGCATGCCGATCGATGGTGCAATAAATCTCGGGCCAAAAATGTTGATTGGACCTGCTGCAAGATGTGGGGCCGTCGTGGTCGATCAGGTGCACGGCAATACGCTCACAACCATGTGTGGTGTCACATACATCTACAAACTTGGCGGCTGATTGACCATCTGATTCGATAATGATCGAATTGGACGAAATTTGGTGCTGCCAAGTGCATGCACGATCGACAATGCAACCAATTTCATGATGAGCATGACATGCTGCAAGATTTTGGGTCTTAGTCAGGGCTGGATTTACCATAAAGCACTAGTCGTAGGCATGTGCCTACAGGCGCCTGATGATGGAAAGGCGACTCACTCCCCTCCTCTAGTGTCTCCCTCCCTCCTTCCCTATGCAGAGTCCTAATGAGAGTGTAGATGAGAGGTTACTCACCCTGCTCTCTGCATTCCACTGATGAGATCTCCCTTCAGTCAGGGACACCTCTAGCTACCTAATACTTGGGCGCATCTATCTACTTAATAATGAGGATAGCTCTGGCTACCTAATATACTAAGGGGCACCTGTAGCTACCTAATACTTGGGTGCACCTCTAGCTACTAAATATTGAGGATAGCTCTGGCTACCTAATACTAAGAGGCACCTGTAGCTACCTATGACGGGCAAGGGAAGTAAGGGGGAAGTGTCAGCTGGGCCAGCCAGCACCTTTGTGCTATGGTTCGGAGGGGGTTGTGGGTTCTGGGGGGGGCGAAGTCTAGGGTGCCAGGACATCTGTGCCAATAGGCTCCTGTGAGGTAAATCTGGCCCTGGTCTTAGTGGTCGATTGGGTATGTGGCGATATGCCGGCGACCGCGTGTGACGTCACACACGCGACCACATGTACGCCTGCAACCACGTTGGGCCCCTGTATGGACGGAGCCAGCGGCTGCCACGGATAGATGATGTATAGTGCACTGGGCACTGTAAATGATCTCTTTATGCCCCTGGAACGGGCTGTCTGCATTTTGGGTTGATGTGACTCTAAAATGTAAAGCTATAGGCTTTCTATACACCAGCAGTTCTGGATGTAATCCATAAAGAGATAATTTACAAATTCAGTAGCGGTGCATTGTGGGTAACCACAGATGTTCACTTAACTACCTAAAGACCGCGTCACGCCAATTGGCGTCAAGTCCTGGGGCTGGATTTTACAGGAGATTGCGCGTGCCGATGTGCGTGCATCTCCGCTTGGTAGGCTCCGCCTTCAGTCTCCCAGCGGCCATCGCCGCTCGGAGACTGTTAGATGGTGAAACTGCACTCTATTGGCATAGTACAGCGCTGCGCTCTAAGGCAAGCGGTGTACTGGGGACAGCCGTGTGATACGGCTGGGACACAGGAGAGCGATTGGCTCTCATAGGCTGAAGCCCATGACAGCCGATCGCTGTGATTGACTGGCTGGGGGGAGGGAGGGAGAGAGTTAGGGAAAAAAATAAACAAATAAATAGGGAAATTTAATTAAAAAAACACAAATATTTATAAAAAAAATAAGCACCGGGGAAGTGATCATAACCCACCAACAGAGAGCTCTGTTGGTGGGGAGAAAAAGGGGGGGGGGGGGGGAATCACTTGTGTGCTGAGATGTGCGGCAATTTAGCAAAAAATGGCCTGGTCTTTAGGGGGGTTTAGCACTGTGGTCCTCAAGTGGTTAAAGGACACCCGAAGTGACATGTGACATGATGGGATAGACATGTGTATGTACAGTGCCAAGCACACAAATAGCAAGGCTGTGTTCCTTTTTTTTTTTCTTTGCCTGAAATTGTTAAACATCAGGTATGCAAGTGACAGTTTCTGTCCGGGTCAGGACTGGGTCAGACCGAGTCAGACTATAGCATTACCCTCACTAAGTAATTACAGCCATAAAACAATTTCCTGTCAGTAAATGGCTTCTTTAAGCAGGAAAGAGATGAAAAGGGTCAATATTTCTTAGATTTCAGCTCTAGCATACTTCAATGAAGGTGTCACTGAGCAGAGACAATGAAAAAAGTAAAAACTTAAAGGGACTCTGAGCTGTAACTAGAATCAAAATCTGAACTTACCTGGGGCTTTCTCCAGCCCACCGTAGGTGGGGAGGTCCCTCGGCATCCATCTGGCTCTTCTCCCAGGCCTTGGTCAGAAATGGCTCTCCGGCGGCTCCCGGCTACACTGGGCCTGAGTGTTTCTTCCTGAAAGGTGACCTCAGTCGTCACCAAGCCGGCCGCTACGCGTCATCACGCTGGCCGGCGTTACAGTACTGTGCATGCGCGATTTAATCGCACATGTGCCGTACTGTCACGCCGGGAGAAGAGCCAGATGGACGCTGAGGGACCTCCCTATTTTTAGGAGGAGGAGGATAGATACAATTGTTTTTCTCATCAGTTTATTTTCACCTCAGATGTCCTTTAAGGCCGGAAACCCACTAGGAGCGCTTTCCAAGCGCTAGTGATTTGAAAAAGCTCTTGCTAATGTAATGCTATGAGGAATTTTTATAAAATCACATCGCTCAAGCGGGATCACACCCATAGCATTACATTAGCAAGAGCTTTTCAAATCACAAAGCGCTCAGAAAAGCTCTCCAATGGGTTTCTGACCTAAAGCTGAATTAGTGTAAATTCCTCGTTTTAAGAAAGTAAACCACACTCCACAGGACTAGTCCGTCTTGTTTAGTCCCCTATACTCTCCTTGTGGTTTCAGGTCCCCCCGAGCTGCTTGGTTACTCTGGAAAAATTAGAAATCTGTAAAAGTGATGCATCTCGTCAGAGCTTCTCGAATCATTTTTGAATTTAGAGTCCAGTGTGTACTTTCTATGTATAACTCTATTCATTTCCCTTCTCCTATACTTCCAGTCTGACCATTTCCTGCTGGGCATATGATAAATGTCAATATCGACTTGCCAGCCTCGAGCAGCGAAGCCCATTAAATATTCACTCATTAAGTTCCCCTCTGTGTAAACTCATGAGCAAATACTGCACAGGACTGTGCTGTAGTGATTTCATATATTATTTATGCAGAACAGAGGGAGGTGTGAACTTTGGGCTTTGCAGGGCCAGAAATGCTAACACTGGATATCTGAACACCTCTGTCAGCGCGTTTCTGCAAATATAAGTGCTAGTACTGCCATAGCTCTCAGCTGTCCCTTTTTTTTCAGATGGACAGTCCCTCTTTAGATTATAGTAATAATCCTAACATTTGTATAACGCTTTTCTCCTGTTGGACTCAAGTGCTGCAGCCACTAAGGGCGCGCTCAGTAGGCCATCCTGCAGTTTAGGGAGTCTTGCCCTAGGACTCCTTTTAGTACTGGTTCACACTGCAAGTGCTTTTTTAGCCATCGGTGGTTTTAAAAGCGCTTATTACTGCAATGCTATGTGTGTGTTCTCATTTGAGGTATGTGATTTTTTTTTTTTTTAAAAACACATAAAATTTACAAGCACTTTTCAAATCGCTGCTCGTAGTTTGAGCCAGCCCTTACTTCCAGATATAATTTAAAGTGAATCTGAAGCCATTTTTTTTAAAATAAGATGCTTACCTAAGGAATGGGAAGGCTCCAGCGTTAGATCCCCATTCAAATCTTGTCGCAGAAGGCTTCGAAAGTCTTTGTGCTCCTGAAGACTGGTGGCTCCATGCTGCGCATGCGCGAGCGTGTGAGGCAGCGTGCTCATGCATGCACAGTACAGAGCGATCCGTCTTTGGGAGCACTCGAGCTTACGAAGCCTCCCGCAGCAGCACAGAGCAGTCTCCGACCGATCGGTGGAAGACTGCTAACGGGAGAGCCAGCGGTGGAACGCGGGGACTGTAGGAGGAATAAGGCTCATTAGGACCCAGAGCCTTCCTGCTCCTTAGGTGAGTATGTTTTTTTTTTTTTTTAATAGGCTTCAGACTCCCTTTAAAGGAGAACTAACATCGATAGAAATGATTATTATTATTTAGTGTTTATATAGCACTGATATCTTCCACAGTACTTTACAGAGTAGAATCATGTCACTGACTGTTCTCAGAGGAGCTCACAATCTAATCCTACCACAGTCCTATCATGTTAATCATAATCTAGGGCCAATTTAGGATTTGGGAGGTAACCCGGGTGCCCAGAGGAAACCCACGCAGACACAGGGAGAACATACAAACTCCCTGTAGATAGTGCCCTTGCTGAGTTTTGAGCCAGGTGCACAGTGCTTCAAGGTGAGAGTGCTATCTACTACGCCACCATACTGCCTAGAAATGATTAGTGCAGTTTGAATGATAAAACTATGTTTTTGCTTATGAATTCTTTGTTATGTACCTGACGAGGGGTGTGGCAGGGGAGTGTCTTAAAAGTGCCTCTTTTTCTTATCTTACAAAGTTGGGAGGTATGAAGTACTGGGTTAGCTGTATGCAGATTGACTCTATATATTCAGGTGGTACATCATGGTGACACAGGTATATATGTATATGGCACACAACACTAAACAATGCACCCTGTTAATCATAATTGATAATACTTCTCACAGTATGCACTTCTCAAGTTCCTCAGGAACCACCATACCCGCCCTATGACCGTACCCGCCCTATGACCGTACCCGCCCTATGACCATACCCGCCCGATGACCATACCCGCCCGATGACCATACCCGCCCGATGACCGTACCCGCCCTGTGACCCTACCTGCCCTGTGACCCTACCCGCCCTATGACCCTACCCGCCCTATGACCCTACCCGCCCGATGACCATACCCGCCCGATGACCGTACCCGCCCTATGACCGTACCCGCCCGATGACCGTACCCGCCCGATGACCGTACCCGCCCGATGACCGTACCCGCCCTATGACCGTACCCGCCCTATGACCGTACCCGCCCGATGACCGTACCCGCCCGATGATCGTACCCGCCCTATGACCCTACCCGCCCTATGACCCTACCCGCCCTATGACCCTACCCGCCCTATAACCATACCTGCCCTATGACCATACCCGCCCTATGACCCTACCCGCCCTATGACCATACCCGCCCGAATGCGGCCCCATGAGGCTTTTTCACTGGCCCCCAAACACAAAATGTATAACTTATAGATGTGGCCCACTGTACTTTTAAATATTGGCGGCCTGCATATAGAATAGCAGTGCTGGCATCACCCATCCACATACTGTAGAAGCCAGCGAGCAATCATTTGCTGGCTTCCAATCCAATTCTGTATCAGGTGACACTGCTGTCCATGACTGAATGACTGCTGTTGGGAGTTCTCTTCCAGGCATGACTGGAAGGGAATCAATACCTAGACTCAATGTAATGTTTTTCAACATCAGTTTATGTATGTTCCGCCCCCCCCCCCCCCCCCCAGCAGTCTGAAGTATGTTGACCTGGCCCTTGACCGAAAAAGTTTGGGGACCCCTGCACTATAGCAACAGCAACGCTAGTACACCCTGAGTTGTCTCCCGATGGACTGAATCCAGATTCCTGGGGAATCTATGTATAATACCAGACCTCATGGATTTACTGTGCTGCATAACTTAAAGTGAACCTAAAGTCACCCCCAAAAAATGAGATGAACTCACCTGGGGCTTCCCTCAGCCCCCTGCAGACAATCGGTGCCCTCGCAGCTCCGCTCCGATGTCCCAGGATCCGCCGGCGAGCACTTCCGGTTTCGCCGTCACCGGCCGACAGGCATGGGAACGCGAGTGATTGTTCGCGTTCCCAGCCTGTATATCGCCCCTATGCTGCTATTGCGGCCTCCTTTTTGGCTGAGAGAGCCATAAACGCCACATATGTTAAAATATTCTGTGAGAGCCATACAATATGTATCAAACTGGGAGAGTGCACATGCGCAGCAGAGGGCTCACGTCCCTGTTGCCATGGTGATGTGTATACAGTTGATCCTCCGGGCAGCAGAAGTGTCAGACACGTCTTCAGCTTCTCTTGGGTTTCAGCAACATCAGCAATTTCCCCGAGAGCCAGACAGGAGGAATACCGACTAACAGCTTGTACAGTTAGCTGCTGACTTGGGGTTGATTCACTTTGTAGGATGTAGCCTATTGGGCCAATCAAAGTGCAGGGATCTCATCCTACAAAGTCACTGGACCTGACTGTGTCCAGGGTGGGACAAATGGAGCAGCCGATAGTTTTAGGGGGAGTGCAAGTAAGTTAGCAGTGCATGCTACAGCAGTAACAAGCCTACTTTGAAAATGTTACTTGCGCTGCCACACTTAACTGCGCTGCTTGAGCAGTGTAGCTTAGTGATTCAACCCCTACTGATTGTATGTGAGCCAGATGTAGCCATCAAAAAAGCCACATCTGGCTCCCGAGCCATAGGGTCCCTACCCCTGTCCTAGAGAGAGACTGCAGAGTATTGTGCTACATGGAATTCGATAATAATTATTGAAACGGATGGCCGATCGGCCGCCAAGTCGAGAGATGTATGACCAGCTTAACTCTCTTCAGAAGCTAAAATTCAGCAAGATTCATTGAAATGCATTGAGAATACCAAATCTCGGAATAACTCAATAACATTGCAGCTTTGTGTGTATATAAGAAGTAACCATGGCTCTCCATGGACACACAATCACCCAGGAGCTTCTGAATCTTCAGACATAGCATATCCCTGGAGGCTAGTGAGCCCAACACTCTTTACATTGGAAGTTGGAATGTTAACTGCTAAGCTGCCATACTCCCTGTTTGTTTGCTTTTCTCGAACTCGACATTGTATAGCATTCAAAGCTGGAAAAAAAATAACATTTTATATCTGCATTTTTTTTCAGTAGGATTGAAGCCATTTTTTTAGGTGAGCGTTTTTTCTCCTTTGTCTGCCAAGGCCAGGCATTAGAACCGAAGAACAGAAGACGGACCCGGCCTTTGTGTCTTCTGTTCAGTTTATTGTCTGATGTTTTTGTCCACGAGATTCTGTTCTGAGAATTCTACATTCCTGGCTGGATGGTTTAGTGTAGAGTAGTCACTCACGAGATCAGAGATGTATATTGTGGTATTATATCCATAATCAAAACAACATGCATGGTAAACAGCCATGGGCTCTTTTTACAAGAGGGTGAATTGTGTTTTCATCCAATATTTACCCCTGATTTGCTGTATGTAATTCTGCAATGGCTATTGTGGGAGAGTTCTAAGTTGCCCAGTACAAAAGAGATGCACATTTAGGCCTCTTTCACACTACATGCGTTTTGAATACCCAAACGTACATAGTGGTTTGGGTGCATGCTGGTAGAGAAATCTACGGTCTGTAGGATGTACAGGATTTCTCTCCCAGCAAGTAGTTTCCTTAAAGAGAACCCGAGGTGTGTTTAAAGAATGTTATCTGCATACAGAGGCTGGATCTGCCTATACAGCCCAGCCTCTGTTGCTATCCCAAACCCCACTAAGGTCCCCCTGCACTCTGCAATCCCCCATAAATCACAGTCGTGCTGTGAGGCTGTGTTTACATCTGTAGTGTCATTTTCAGCTGCTCCCCCGCCTCCTGCATAGCTCCGGTCCCTGCCCCCGTCCCTTCCCTCCAATCAGTAGGGAGGGAAGGGATGCAGGCGGGGACTGGGGTTCTGCAGGAGGCGGGGAGAGCAGCAGACTGACACTATAGAGAAACACAGCCAGCTCTGACAAGCTGTTTGTCAGCAGCGTGGCTGTGATTTATGAGGGATTGCAGAGTGCAGGGGGACCTTAGGGGGGTTTGGGATAGCAACAGAGGCTGGGCTGTATAGGCAGACCCAGCCTCTGTATGCAGATAATATTCTTCAAACCCACCTCGGGTTCTCTTTAAATTTTTGTATAAGTGTGTTAATGTCGTGCAGGGGGTGAACTATTTATAAGAAAAAATCCACACTCTGAAATGCTTGCTTTCTGTCCCAGCATGCATCTGAGGTGACAGCTTCCTGTAGGCGGATTGTGTGGCCACACAGGAAAATAAAATATTTGTTTTTTTGTGTAAAAAACAAAAGTGATTTTTATCATCCCTGATAAGGTCTGCAAGTTGTAAAATCAGGGGCCAGGGGCGTAACTTGAGGAGAGCAGCTCCTGCTATCGCCGGGGGACCCCAGCTAACCTCCCCTTCCTCCAATACAGGGGACTATACTTCAGATCAGGTGCTACTGTGGCTACACGTGTTATGGGTGTGAAAGTCCTGATGGCCACACTTGTTTTATGACCCTTGTGAGATGGGCCCCCAGGCCGTGAAGGGCACCTACAGGAGACAAGGGGAGGGGGTGAACATTGGGGGGCCTCATCAAAGTTTCACTTAAGGAGCCCCATACATTTTTAATTCAATTGTTTGCTTCTGCCCTATGTCACATCATCAATAAACACTAGTGTCCAAGTGCCACTGCCAGCCATGCACGCCAAAGCCGTCACACTGCCTCCACCTTCTGTTACAGATGATGTGGAGTGCTTTGGATAATGAGCTGTTCAATGCCTTCTCCATACTTTTTTTCTTGCCATCATTCTGGTAGAGGTTGTTCTTTGTTTCAAAGAATGTTTTTTCCTGAACTTTGCTGGCTTTTTTAGATGTTCTTTAGCAAAGTCAAATGAATCCTTTCTTTTCTTGAGGCTTATGAGTGGCTTGCACCTTGCAGTGCACCCTGTGTACTAACTTTCTCTAATGGGAGTATTAGAGAAAACACCTACCCTGCTCTGTTTTATTCTTCACTGCTCAGCCTGCTTGTTATCAGCCCTGATAAAATCCCCGACTGGGCATTCAATCTGGCTTTGCTCAGGAATCATTATAGCTGAGTATATAGCTGAGCCATTATAGCAGAGCTAGAAGGGGGCAGGCTTGGGCTTGAAAAGACTTCAGAAAAGACAGACTCAGCTATAATGATTCCTGAGGAAAGCCAGACTGAATGCTCAGTCGGGGATTTTATCAGGGCTGATAAGAAGAAAGCTGAACAGTGAAGAATGAAACAGAGAGCAGGGTAAGTGTTTTCTCTAATGCTCCCACTGATATATATGTTAAAATACATGAGGGTGCTTCGTCTCTGGTTAACTTTAAGGATGGCATCTTTCGCTTGCATGGAGAGCTCTTTTAACCGCATGTTGTCTGTTCACAGCAAAATCTTCCACATGCAAGCATAACCTCAGATCAGGTCCAGGCCTTTTATCTGCTTAATTAATAATGACATAATGACGGACTTGCCCACACTTGCCCCTGAAATAGTCTTTGAGTCAATTGTCCAATTACTTTTGAGCCCCTAAATGAATGGATTGTTTTAAAGAGAACCTGAGGTGGGGTTCTGACAATGCTATCTAAGCACAGAGGCTGGGTCTGCCTATACAGCCCAGCCTCTGTTGCTATCCAGATCCCCCCTAAGTTCCCCCTGCGCTCTGCTATCCCCCATAATTCACAGCCACGCTGTGCGGGATGTATTTACATCTGTACTGTCAGCCTGCATGCTCCCCCCGCCTCCTGCATAGCTCTGGTCCCTGCCCGCGTCCCTTCCCTCCAATAAGCGAGGAGAGAAGGGATGCGGGCGGGGACCGGAGCTGTGCAGGAGGCGGAGGGAGCCGCAGACTGACACTATATAGAGGTAAACACAGCCCGCTGTGACACACTGCGTGTCGACAGCGCGGCTGTGATTTATGGGGGATAGAAGAGCGTGGGGGGGGGGCCTTAGGGGGGATTGGGATAGCAACAAAGGCTGGGCTGTATAGGCAGACCCAGCCTCTGTGTGCAGCTAGCATTGTCTGAACCCCACCTCGGGTTTTTTTTAAATGTGCGATTGTGTGATTGCCTTTGTTGCCTCACATTTTTATGCAATTGTTTTGATCACCCCACTGAATGAAATTCGAAAGTCTGCACTTCTACCGCATCTGAGTTCTTTCATTTAAAATTAATTGTGGTAATGTACAGAACCAAAATTAGAAAAAAAAGTTGTCTCTGTCCAAATATTTATGACCCTAACTGCATGCTGTAAATGGAACCAGTCACACTGCCTATAGCAGTGGTGGGTTGTCTGGTGCAAAATTGTTTTTTTTTTTTTTTTTTTTTATGGATCATGTGGAATTAGGGATTTTCTTAGGGCATGAGGTGTGGTTGGGGCAGGCTTTGATTCAAGGGTGAGATTTGACTGTGGTAGGTGAGGGAACTTGGGGTTGACATAAGTTGGGGTGGGAATTAGTTGTGGTGGCGATGGAACTTGGGATGGGAATTAGTTGTGGAGGAGATGGTACGTGACATGGAAATTAATTGTGGTGCAGATAGAACTTGAGGTGAGAATTAGTTGTGGTGAGGATGGAACTTAGCATGGGAATTAGTTGTGGTGATTATGGAACATGGGAATTAGTTGTGGAAGGGTGGAAATTAGTAGTGGTGGGGATGGAACTTAAGGTTCGTATACACGTCCGATAAAGATCGTTCGTTACGAACGATTCGTGACGTTTACACGATATTCAAATTAGACGGAAAAGATCGTTCGTAATGAACGATTGTGTACACACGTGAACGATATAAGTATAAAGTACTGAACGACGAACGATTAAAAAATGCGTGCGCAAACGGAAGTGACGTTATGACAGGCAATAAGAACATGCGTTATCGGACGATCTTTGTACACACTGCAACGATTGAACGATTATCTTTCGAAAAAATCCGCCGGGTTGGATCGGTCCGATTGAACGATAACGATCGTTATCGTTCACAAAAACGATCGTTCACACTTTTTGAACGCACGATTATCGTTCCGATTGTCGTTATCGTTCGTTTTTGAACGATCGTTATCGTACGTGTGTACTCAGCTTTAGGGTGGAAATTAGTTGTGGTGTGGTGGGACTTGTGTAGAGGATGCAATGTTGGGTTGGAATTAGTTGTGATGGGAATAGAACTGGTGGGGGAGTGAATTGTGGTGGGGGTGGAATTTGCTTGGGATAAGTAATAATTGTGGTGGTGAGTCATGTTTGGGATGGAACTTGGGGTGGGAATTAGTTGTGGGAGCTGATCCCTCCTGCCTGACCTGACGCATATGGATCATGTTAGGATAAAAGGAGGAGTTTGGACAGGAAGCTGTCCACAAATATTTCTCAAACAATGAAGGACTGGAATATCCGACACAATTGAGTGGATTTATTATTAAGTGCAAGTGCATCACATTAACATAATACAAGCAACATTCGCATAAGTACTTATGGGGATGTGGCTCTGGGTCAGAAGGTGGCTGTGGGCACCAGTGGGTACACGGCCTGAGGACCATTTTACAGTTCTTAGCTTCTTGAGGACAAAGAAAGAAGCTAAGCACTGCGAAATAGCAGTGCAGTCCTATCCATGGCCATCCCTGCCACGTATGAAGCCACTTGTGCATGGAGAAAAATCAGGCATGTACTAGCACATGTGCAGTACATTGGGCCCGTTGCAGTAAAAGGTCCGCGATAATCCCAGACATGTGAATGTGTTCCACCATATAGCTTATGGGGGTAACCCATCTGCTCCGGGCTCTAGCCGGACCACAGCGGACCATGGGAGCGGACACTACACTGTCCAACTGAGGTGCCTGGCTCTTCTACTGACCACATATGCTTTTGCTCTGTTGTTATTTCCTGATGAAGCGGGATCAAACCTGCGAAACGTGTTGCATATTTGGAGTTCGTAAATAAAATATATTGACTGTCTTTACTACAGTCGTTGTGTGTCTACTTGGAGGGGGTGAGTCCACCACTACCTCCTCTATTTACCAAGAATTTGGGTTTTAAGCTCATTTAGCTTCCTTTTATCCTCTTGGCGCCTCTGTTCTCCTGCATAATATGTGTGTTTATAATTTCATCAGTAAAAGATGCAAGAAAAAAAAAAAAAATAATTGTCAAAGCGACTACATGACAAACGCACACTTTTATTCCATAGGGGGAGGGACATCAACTGTGTTCCTGCAACTGCCAGCCTTGTATACTCAGGAATTCGGTAAAAACAAAACCGGCAGTCATGTGTTATGAGGGTACCTCTCTCTAAAAATACATTCCGTCTCTTAAGAACGTCGTCCAGCATCCGTGACCTTTATATAATTACCGAATGAAGGCAGTTTTATGGGGAGCAGGAAAATATTTTGCATAGATCAGGAGTTTTTTCGGCATTAATGAAGATGTCTGGGGAATGGCTGGTGCCGGCAGCTCAGGCTTTGAATGCTAATGCCTGGTGAGAGGCGGTAGACCAGCCTTTATAAGACGTGTGTGTGTGTGGGGGGGCAGGTTTATACCGTGCATAGAAGCACAGGGCTGCATAGCTGTAGACTGGTTGTCATGGTAACCACTGCTGCAGTGTGATGGTAGCCTTCCCTGTGTGTTCAGTTTTGTGTCTGCTTCGCTCTCCTGTACTCAGCCTCCTTTCCCCTGCAGCACTCCGGAGCTTGTTTATAAGAGCGTTACAAATGCTGCTATTTTATTTATAAAGATGTGGTAAGGCACCTCGCTGGTGCCTGGCAGGAATAGAATGCCATTTGTGCTATTTGTTCCTGTAGCGCTGTACAAATGCTTGAAATCCCTTTTAAATGCAACCACCTCCCTCCCTGACGCTTGGTCAAAACACCTGGCCCACCAGTCTTGGCCTATTCTTGGACGGCTTCATTGTGGATCCTATGTCACTTAAAGGACTACTATTGTGAAAAAATTTAACATTTGAAATACACGTAAACACATACAAATAAGAAGCACGGCTTCTTCCAGAGTAAAATGAGTCATAAATTACTTTTCTATTATGTTGCTGTCACTTACAGTAGGAAGTAGTAGCAGTAGAGTGTTGTATTGTGTTAGCCATCAGTAAAAGCAAGAAGTTACATACCGTCTTTCCCCGAAAATAAGATAGTGTCTTATATTGATATTTGTTCTAAAAGATGTGCTAGGGCTTATTTTCAGGGGATGTCTTATATTTCTATTAGGAAGTGTCTCTCAGCAGAACATTTCCTGTTCCTTTGTACTGTGATGTTCATGGATTTGAAAGTACGGTATGCTACTGTACTGATCAGGCACCTGCCCTCTCTTCCCTGCACACAGCAGATAACCTTGCTGTGTGCTGGGATGACAGGATCAGTGCCCAATTGGCACTGCACCACTGTGTCACCACTTACTGGCTGCCTCTTCCTCCTCTTTAACTTCCGCTAGGGCTTATTTTCGGGGTAGGGCTTATATTTCAAGCATGCTCAAAATTCCAGCTAGGGCTTATTTTCAGGGTAGGTCTTATTTTCAGGGAAAGAGGGTAGTTACTTGGGTAGAAAAAAAAGACAAACGTGTATCAAGTTCAAGCATAGAAATAAAGTACAACACTAGCCTGCACCCTCACATATCCCTGTTGATCCAGAGGAAGGCGAAAAAACCCTTAGAAGGCATGGTCCAATTATCCCCAAAAGGGAAAAAAATTCCTTCCCAACTCCAGTTGGCAATCAGATAAATTCCCTGGATCAACACCTCCGGAAATTACCCAGTAATTATGGCCATGGATGTCTTTCAATGCAAGGAAAGCATCTAAGCCCCACTTAAAGAGAACCCGAGGTGGGTTTGAAGAATATTATCTGCATACAGAGGCTGGATCTGCCTATACAGCCCAGCCTCTGTTGCTATCCCAAACCCCACTAAGGTCCCTCTGCACTCTGCAATCCCTCCATAAATCACAGCCACGCTGCTGACAAACAGCTTGTCAGAGGTGGCTGTGTTTATCTCTATAGTGTCAGTCTGCTGCTTTCCCCGCCTCCTGCAGAACTCCAGTCCCCGCCTGCATCCCTTCCCTCCCTGCTGATTGGAGGGAAGGGACGGGGGCAGGGACCAGAGCTATACAGGAGGTGGGGGAGCAGCTGAGACTGACACTACAGATGTAAACACAGCCTCACAGCACAGCTGTGATTTATGAGGGATTGTAGAGTGCAGGGGGACCTTAGTGGGGTTTGGGATAGCAACAGAGGCTGGGCTGTATAGGCAGATCCAGCCTCTGTATGCAGAGAACATTCTTTAAACACACCTCGGGTTCTCTTTAAAGAGAATCTGTACTCTAAAATTCAATAAAAAGCACACCATTCTATTTATTATGCTCTCCTGGGCCCCTCTGTGCTGTTTCTGCCTCTCTCTGCTGCAATCCTGGATTGTAATTGCCAGTTTTAGGCAGTGTTTACAAACAAAATACATGGCATGTGATAGGCTGAGAGGAGCTCAGTCTGTGACTCTTACAGAGCCTGCAGGGGATGTGGAGAGGGTGTGTATAGCTTCTATCCTATCACAAGCAGAGCAGCACATTCTTGCCTGAGTGCCTGAGCCCGACAAAGCCGTCAGAGGAAAGAAGATTAGATTATATAACAGAGATAAAACAGCCACTGTGCAACTAGGAAAGGCTGCAGTAATCCAGACCACATTAAAACAGGTATAGGAACTTATAGGATAGAAGAAATAAGGCTGAAAATTTTGTTACAGAGTCTCTTTAACCAGCCGGGCGGTATGGACGAGCTCAGCTCGTCCATCACCGCCGGAGGCTGCCGCTCAGGCCCTGCTGGGCTGATTTTCATCAAATAAAGAGCAGCACACGCAGCCGGCACTTTGCCAGCCGCGTGTGCTGCCCGATCGCCGCCGCGAGCAGCGGCGAAAGAGGGTCCCCCCAGCCGCCTGAGCCCAGCGTAGCCGGAACAAAAAGTTCCGGCCAGCGCTAAGGGCTGGATCGGAGGCGGCTGACGTCCATGACGTCACTCCGCTCGTCGCTATGGCGACGATGTAAGCAAAACAAGGAAGGCCGCTCATTGCAGCCTTCCTTGTTTATTCTGGGCGCCGGAGGCGATCGGAAGAACGCCTCCGGAGCGCCCTCTAGTGGGCTTTCATGCAGCCAACTTTCAGTTGGCTGCATGAAATAGTTTTTTTTTTATTTAAAAAAAACCCTCCCGCAGCCGCCCTGGCGATCTTAATAGAACGCCAGGGAGGTTAAAGAGTAGCTGTCGGCCATAAAATCAAAAATCAACTCTTTATTTTTAGTAATAAGGATGCTAACCAGGCAATCTAAAAGTTAAAATGACTCTTATTTTTCTTCTCTATAAAACATCTTTCCCCAGGTTCCGTGGCTCTTATTTGGTACATCTGCCGCACAAAGGAAGTTGCAGGGCATGCTGGGTTGTCTTTTTTTTTGTTTGATTCTTTAGTATTTCCTCAGACTTAACTAATGCAGCCTGATTGGCTGAAGCCTCTTTCCCTCCTGGTTTCCCCTCCCACACCTCTGCTCCTCTCTGATTGGCCAATATTTCTCATGCTTCTCAAGCTACAGTCACACAATGACCATGCACTTTCTATTGTAGTGGGAGCGTCTGAAGACTGTCTGTCTGTGTTTGCAATGGCCGCCCTTCTCCCAGAGTAAGGGAGGAAATTACATCAGTATTGGCTTCAGTCAGAGGGAATTAAGATGGCACATGCCTGAAACAGAATTCTCTTTATTTACTACATAAAATTTACTGAAATCAAACTGTGGACAGTGCAATACATATGTTATATACGTATAGAAAGGATTTATCTACTTATATATGTGTTGTTGTTTATTGAGATAGTATAGCTGACAGCTCCTCTTTAAACACAGATCTAGTATTTGCCATAACTACTGCCATTTTAAATCAGGATGATACCATTTATTGGCTAATATAAAAGAATCAAAGTAGGAAGTAGAAGTCAGACATTACTGACAGATTTTGGACTAGTCCATCTCTTCATGAGGGATTCCCTGCAGGGCCTTTATTCTTTAGAAAGACACCCCCTGCAAATAATTTATACAAAGTTGCTTGCAAGTCTCCCTGCTCACTGTACACTTTTTTGTTAGTTGAACTGAGAAACTGCCATTCACCAAGTGCATTTGAAAATAACAAAAACCCTGAGGACCGCCCCCTGGCAGGAGCGTGATCAGGGCCGTATTTAAGAGCCAAGGCCACATGGGCCATTGCCTAGGGCACCCCAGGACTAAGGGCAGTTAGGCAGCAGGCTATACTAGGGGAGGGGTCACCTGGCTACCTATACTGGAGGAAGGGAGTCATCAAGCTATCTATGAGGGGTCATCTGGCTTCTTATACAGGAGGGAAGGGGGGGGTCATCAGGCTATCTAAGCTGAAGGGGTAGGGTTATCTGGCTACCTATACTGGATGTGGGGGGAGGGGTGATCTGGCTGCCTATACTGGAGGGAAGGGTAAATGGGCTACCTATACTGGAGGGAGGGTCATCAGGCTACCTATACTAGAGGGAAGGGGAGGGGTCATCTGGCTACTTATACTGAAGAGGGGCGGCTGATGACAGTGGCTTTGGGTGGTAAAGAGTACAAATCCGGCCCTGAGCGGGATGCCCTTGTGCATGTGCAATATGGCCATGCTCTTATATATACTGTATATACAGTGGAGAGTGCGGCCACAAAAAGGAAGAGGGTCCAGGCCAGCAGCGGAGAGGCCGAGAAGGATGCTCCAGAGTCTACCCATGTCCCCCTCAACCCATCCTCTGCTGGCCGGGACCATTTTCCCTCTATTGTGGTATCTATTTTTGTTTGTTTTTTGTTTGCTTTAAAACCACGTTCACACTGTCTGCATTTGGAAAACGCACTGAAATGGTTGCTTGATCTTCCTGCTTTTATGATGGATTGAAACTTTAATAAAAGAGCTTATTTATTGAAGACGGTGCTTACTCATTGGATTTGCTACCTGAAATGCATCAAAAACGCACGTAGAAAAACTTCTGCATTGGCACGCGTTCTTGCCTTGCGCTTGAATGCCTTTTTCTTTAGCATGCATTTTGCGTCACGCTGGAAATCCCCAATAGTTCCAGCTAAAAATGCACCTCAAAAGAGCATGCAAAAGCGCAACACTGTGCTTTTGCTACACATCCATACACTTGCACTGGCATGCGTTTCAGTGTACAATGCACAGATCTGCACACAAAAATGTGTGTCCAAAACGTGTGCATCTGCAACCTGCCACTGTGAACAAGGTACAGACCTCACAAAACACATATTGCACGCATTGCTGTAAAGCAGACAATGTGAACAAGGCCTAAGGGCCTATTTCCCCTACATGCAGATTGGATGCAGAAAAACTGACTCCAATGAATGCCTATGGGCCTGTTTCCACTAAACGCGATTTTTCTGCTGCAGATTTTCCCATAGGCATTCATTGGAGTCAGTTTTTTTGCATCCAATCTGCGTGTAGTGGAAACAGGCCCTTAGGCCCCGTTTACACTTTATCAGTTGCTCTCAGTTATCACTGAAAGAAAACTGATTTTCAAAGTAATGCCCATGTTTTCCTCTGGCGCAGTTCCCACTTAAAGAGAAACCGTGACGAAGAATTGAACTTCATCCCAATCAGTAGCTGAAACCCCCTTTCCCATGAGAAATCTATTCCTTTTCACAAGCGGATCATCAGGGGGTCTGTATGGCTGATATTGTGGTGAAACCCCTCCCACAGGAAACTGTTAGGACCATGGTCCTGGCAGTTTCCTGTTTGTGAACCTCGTTGCATTGTGGGAGATTGCTATTTACAGCTGTTTCCAACTGCCAAAAAGCAAGCAGCAGCTACTTCCAGTGACATCACCTGCCAGAATGTAAATCAGGGAGAGGAAAGCTTTTACAATGGGCAAACACTGACTAAATCATTTATACATTATTATTGTAAAAATGAATCACTTTCTTATTACATTATTTTCACTGGAGTTCCTCTTTAACACATTTTAACTGAAAGCTTTTTCACAATGCACTGCTATGGAAAAAACGAGTACCAACGCACACTGACGCATACCAATGCATTAAGTGTAAAAGGGCCCTTAGTGAGTGTGGCTCAGACACACTAAAGGAGCAGGTGGTAAGCATCTGTAGATAAAGGCAGCTAGGATTTTTTAAATTCATAACAGAAATAGGCACTTTTTTGAACGTATTGCCAGCATATTGCATCAGTAACACTGTATGTGAGTCTAAAGGTGGCCATACACTGGTCGATTTGCCATCAGATTCGACCAACAGATAGATCCCTCTCTGATCGAATCTGATCAGAGAGGGATCGTATGGCTGCCTTTACTGCAAACACATTGTGAATTGATTTCACTATGAAACCGATCACAATCTGTGAAGCTGCCGCCCCCCCCCCCCCCCCCCGCATACATTACCTGATCTGGCCGTCGCGAGTCCCCCAGTCTCCGCTATCTTCTTCTCCGCTGTGGGCTCCAGGGCTGCAGCTTCACTGTACTTCCTCTCCGGGGAAGTTTAAACAGTGGAGGGCGCTCTACTGTTTAAACTTCCTGTCGGGACAGGAAGAAGTGAAGCCTGCCGGAGCCCAGCGGAGAAGGAGCAGCGGTGACAGCGGGGATACGCGCCGGCCGGATCAGGTAATGTATTGCCGCTAGCATCGGTCGTCGTACATTCGAACGCCGCTATCGACGCACTCCCAACCCGCCGTCGATTGAGGGAAATCTTCCGCACGGATGGATCGACGAGACCGATCGATTTCGGACGGAAATCGATCATTCGCTCAGCGTTTGCGCAACGATTTCACAGCAGATTCGATCACAGTGATCGAATCTGCTGTATATCGGCGGGAAAATAGTTAGGTGTATGGGACTCTTAAGTTTGTAACTTGAAGAGCAGAGATACAGATTCTTACCACTGACAATTCATGACAGTTTTTTTTAAAGAGGAACTGTAGTGAAAAATAACATAATGAATAAAAATACTTATTTTTTACAATGTTCATTTAAACATTATTTAGTGAGTGTTTGTCCATTGTAAAATCTTTCATCTCCCTGATTTACATTCTGAATTGTATTACTGGTGGCGCCTCCTTTAGTTCTGCCAGGTGACCTGTGCGGAATGTTTGTTACTGAGAGTTCTATGCACAGAGGGAGATGCTGCTTGCTCGGCATTTGGAAACAGGTGTTATATCCCATAATGCAGTGAGGCTCACAGACAGCAAACTTTCAGGACCATGGTTATGATATCACACATTGGGAGGGGTTTCACCACAAGAAAGTGCAGATGTTTCAGAGAGACAGGGTGTATCAGCGATTGATTGGAATAACGTTCAATGCTGGGTTAAAGTTCCTCTTGAACATGCCAGTGAGAAACCACAGCAAGGACTAAATGCCAGAGAGGTACCTGGGTTTCTCCTTATCAGAAGATTCAATGTATTCAGCCCCAGATTGTCACTATTCCGGCTTGGTACTTCTGCAGCATTTTCTGGGAGGGGGGGGGGGGGGGGGGGGGCTTTGCTCAATTTAGTTTTATGGTGTAGAAATGGTCCTGGCAGCCTTTGCGGTTTCTGCTCTTTCATGAATTGCTGTTGGTAGTTTAGGCTGCAATACGCATCTGTCTTTAGAATGATTGTAATCTGAGTGGTATTTTACTCTGGGGACTCATAGAGCTGTGCTGGCAGCCTGCAGAGCCTATCAATACCGCCTAGGAGCCGATCGATTCCAATCTGTACTGACCTGAATGTAGTATATATATCTGCTTCTGAGTTATTCCACGCGCCGGTCCTCTTTCTCAGGAGTGCCGGCTCCAAATCTTCACTTCTGAGCTCCGCCAAATATTTAAACTTTCTTTAAACCTGACCGGAAGACGATTAAATAAATAAAAAATATCAGTATATTTACCCGCTGCAGGTTAGGATCGCCATCTTCTTTCATCCCTCTTTTATCCCGTTGGGCTGTCTCCGATACAAGCGCCGTCACCTCCGTCTTTTAAATGGCACTAATCCTGGAACAACTTCCAGGTCAGCGTTTTTGTGTGCCCAATGCGGATGCGCAGGGATCATGGAAGTGGGAGCGAACTTAGTGAGGTGGCGTAAGGAGGGGGGAGGGGGGTGGGAATGGGGCAACTAAGGAAAGAAGTAAAATTTGTAGCCAGCACCAGCACCTTCCTCTTTCAACCTTTCTCTTTTTCCAAAGTCAACATTTTTGGCCGGGGCTAAATGGGACCGGGGGGGGGGGGGGGGGCGCTGAAACAGGGGAAGTGATGCAAAGAGATATTGGCATTGGCGTAACTACAAATCATGATGCTCCCTTAATGGTCACACCCCTTTCCTTGCCCACCCCTGGTGACCCTCACAGCCGGGGGGCCCATCTCACAAGGGTCATACAACAAGTGTGGCCATCAGGATCTTCACACTCAAAACCAGTGTAGCCACAAAAACACCTAAGAAAGGGAAGGTCAGTGATCGGGGGCCTCCCACACCTCTTGGCCCCCCTGCCATTGCAGGGGCTGCTCTCTCTTAGTTACTCCCTTAGATATAGGACTGTTATTATTTGTGGTGCAGGTGACATATAGAGCTTGATTCACTAAGACAAATAGCATGCCTTATCAGAGTTAACACGCCTTATCAGAGTAGCATAGCGAGCGCTACAAACGTATGCCTGCTAATTGGCAATGACAAGAGCTCCACTCGTCCTGCCCTGAGCCCCTGCGGGTCCAATCACTTTAAAGCATTGGGCCAATCAAAATGTGGGGATAATGTCCTTTATGGCGATTGGACCCGCAGGGGCTCAGGGCAGGACGAGTGGAGCTCTTGTCATTGCCAATTATCAGGCACAAGTCATAGTAATTCTGACAAGGCATGTCAACTCTGATAAGACGTGTTAACTCTGATAAGGCATGCTATTTGTCTTAGTGAAGCAAGCCCAAAGAACGTTGCTCCACTGCTGCTTTATATACAGGTCACTTTGTGTGTTTTCTTGTTAATCCATCCATTTGCTGCATTGTAGCTATGGGCAGCCTAGCGAAATGTTGATGCAGCTGTGTTCACACTGCCTTCCCATCGGCGATACTTACAGCCTGTCTGCCAGGGTCATATAACACGTTTGTCTGCCATGATCCTGTCCTAATAGACTCACCCGCTCGTAACAAGTGTAGACTGTGCATCTGGTCACGCAATGGGCATGGGCGTGCTCTGAGGGCTGTTCCTCCATAGCCTCGGCCCCGGGCCTCAACAACACCTGCTTTAGGTGGGGGGATAAGTTGAGCAGATGCCCCATGTCGGCTGCAGTGGCTCCTCCCCCTGTAGTTACACACCTGCCCCTGTGCTGGTAGGCATGCACATTGGAGATGTACACCGACAGTCCTGCTATAGACACATCAGTCTGTTCTCTTTAACACACTGGGGTAGCACAGAACTCACAGTTATGCTTAGCTGCACCGCTCAGTATAAATACATGTAATTATTTATAATCCTCGTGAGCAGATCTTGAACTTTGCAATTAATATTAGCATAAATATTAATTTGTCTCACTTTTACGCCTTGATTTACAGAGCAGTTATAATTGACATTGATTACCGTACTGTGGTGCGTATGTCACTTTCAAAGGTTATTGTATAAAAATATTTTCTTTTTAAGGTCATGCGCGCACAAACGCACACACGTGACGTGCGCACACACATAAACTTACACACACGTGACGTGCGCACACACATAAACTTACACAAACACACACACGCACAGACAGACACGGAAACACGCTGTATGCATGCAGCAGAGGAGATTAGAAAGTGCAGTAGTAATTAACAATAACATATGTGCTACTCTGTCATCTGAGTGACATCTATTTCTGCACGAAATTGGTTGCATCGTTGATCTGGCATTCGCTTGTCACCGATTTTCACCCAATTTGTTTATAATAATCGAATCAGATGGTCAGTCAGCCGTCATGTCGCCTGATGTATGGCCACGTTAAAGAGAGCCCATAGTGGGCACCTAAAATAAAAAAAAAACTAGGCTACCTGAACCAGGGGGCTGGGTGGATCAGGTAGCCGCAATCCCCGCCGCTCCGTTGGCCTGCGGCAAGTTGCTTTCACCTTTATGACCTCTGGCGTCATGACGCTGAAAGGAGAGAGAGGTTCTCTCTCAGCGTGCAAGGAGGCGGGGGAGTGGAAGGAGGCGTGGCCAGGGAGAGACAGCTGCCCAATGGCAGCTGGGGAAATCCTGCAGGAACGCCCCTAGTGGGCGTTTTGAGCAGGGATTTCCTCTCCTCTCTTTACCCTCTGAAATAGCGACAATTTGTGTCGCTAATCTCAGGGGGGCTATAGTGCGGTGGTGGAGGGGTATCTGGTGGACTCAAAGGCATGTCATGAAGTAGAGAGCATGCCTCTGTGTCCTATCTGCCTTCCCCCCCCCCCCCTTTGCACCGCCTCGGGTTCTCTTTAAGGCAGTCACCGCCATACTGCGAGTATTGTGTACTGATTTTTGGCATGCTCAGTAACTGAACATTCCATAGGGAGGTCCTTACAGCAGTGCTGTACCATGTAAATAGGTTTTTCTTTTCTGCCACTATTCACAGAAGAATGATTTTCTCTTTGCTTCTGCCCTGCTTGCACACACACTGCTTTCTGACAGATCATATGAGCACAGCTGAGGGATTTTTTAGATACAGAGATGGATCTGACGCAAAGGACCTGTACTTTTTCCTTACTTGGATGCTTCCCCACTCCTATTCAAAATTAACTCTTCCTGGCTGTAAACTCATGTACACCTCATGAGGGAGAGAGAGAGAGAGAGAGAGAGAGAGAGAGACACGCACGCACGCACGCACGCACGCACGCACGCACGCACGCACGCACACACACACACACACACACACACACACACACACACACACACACACACACCTGCAGTGGATGAGTTATTTACACTATTTGAAGCTATATTTCTGCTTTCTATCATTCTGAAGAGATTCCAGTCCCAGTATTAAAGCCAGTGAAGATTGTTTCTGTATGCTGGATGTGCTGGACACAGTCCTCCATAGTAATGCCCACAGTGAAAACCGTTCTCTGTAAATGTCATATTTTCTTCACATAAGAAATGAAAAGAAAGCATTTGTATTGCTATTTTCTAGTCATTACTGAAAATATATGTGGCATTTAGAATTTTACTTAACTTTAATAGTTGTCCTTAAACCATTTATGCCGCCTGGACATGATTGTCACGTCCAGGTGGCTGCTGTAGCACTGCGAGCGCGCACGTGTTGTCCTCCGTTAGTCCAGAGATCAATGAATGAGAACATATTTCCCATTTATTGATCTAGGTCCCCGGTAGAAAGACCATCGGCTTTTTTTCAGAAACCACCGTCTTTCTGATAAAAAAAAAGTGTTCGCTTCTGGGACTAAAACTTTTTTTTTTTTTTACTAAAATAGTAAAACTACATCTACATACATTTTTTCAATAAAATAAACACATCATTATTACATTTACAATTAACTGTTTACCTCCCACACCAAAAATTACCCAAATACATTTTTTTTATGAGAAAACAAAAAAACAATAAAAAAACAAAACATAAATAGTTACAAGTGTGTACAGCAGGGAGTAAGGGTCTGAACTTTTTTAATATGCATGTGAAGATGGTATATTACAATTATTTTTTAAATTATAAGCTTGTAAATAGTGATGGACGCAAAACTGAAAAAATGCACCTTTATTTCCAAATAAAATATTGGCACCATACATTGTGATAGGGACATCATTTAAATGGTGTAATAACCTGGACAAATGCGCAAATAATATACATACGCTTTAATTATGGTAGCATGTATTATTTTAAAGCTATAATGGCCAAAAACTGAGAAATAATGATTTTTATTCTATTTATTTCTATTTTTTTCTTAATATTCGTGTGAAAATGCATTTAGAAAAAAATAATTCTTAGAAAAATGTACCACCCAAAGAAAGCCTAATTGGTGGGGGAAAAAAACAAGATGTAGATCAATTCATTGTGATAATTAGTTATAAAGTTATTGGTGAATGAATGGGAGGTGAAAATTGCTCTGATGCATAAGGTGAAAAATACCCACGGGCTCAAATGGTTAATATTATCAGTCGGACATGGAGGGCAAGGGGATGTGGTAGAGACATCCACATACCGGTAGTTTTTTAGTTGCAGTTAAAACCCTGTAGCAGCTTCATCAGAGTTATCTTGTTTGAGATAAGAGCACTGCTTTTGATCTCAGTCCTGTAAATTATTGGAATGCTTTGATCTCTTTCTGCTAACAGAAAATATAGAAACTGATGAAAGCAGACATCCTCTGTTATTGCCTCACATTGCCCTCTATTGACAAATGGCCATAAATACACATTACAGCAGTACTAATGAGAACCAAGGAAATGTAACAAATAAGAAATAAAAAATGTACTTGCTAAAATGAATTGGCCTGGAGCACTCCCAAGCCTCTAATCAAATTGGCTGCTGCAGGGTTAACTAAAAGATAAATAACATTCATATTGCGCTTTTCTCCTGGCGGACTCAGAGCTCTACAGAGCTGCAGCCACTTAGGGCACGCTCTACGGCCAACCAAGATCATTAGAGAGCCTTGCGCAAAGACTCCTTACTGGTTTATGTACTGGCTTATGCCAGAAATTGAACCCTGGTTAAAGGCTCAAACCATTAACAAGTACGCTAGCCAGCTGACCCTAGCGGAGGTGGCAGAAAGAATGATTCTTACAACATTTTTGTTAGAACCTCATCAGAATACTTTGTTAAAGGGCAGCATAACAATATCTACACTCTGGTTTCTGACTAGGGGTTATTTATCGTTAGATGAATTGGTTGAAGCATCAAAAAAAGGTACCTCCACCTTTAAAGGAACCTGAGGTGAGAGTCATAAAGGTTGTCCTGTTAAAGAGACACTGAAGCGAGACTAAATCTCGCTTCAGGTCTTATATATAGCAGGGGCACGTGCTAAAACGCCGCTATCCCGCGGCTTAACGGGGGTCCCTTCACCCCCAACCCACCCCCCGCAAAAGTTGTTCGTAAAATGGTCGCTGGTAATCTTCTTCCTGTAGGCAGGGCTAACGGCCGCAGCCCTGCCTCCAGTCGCGTCTATCAGACGCGCATCGCCGCCTCTCCCACCGCCCCTCTCAGTGAAGGAAGACTGAGAGGGGCGGGGGAGAGGCGGAGATACGCGTCTGACAGACGCGCATGGGGCAGGGCTGCGGCGGTTAGCCCTGCCCCAACCAGGAAGCGCTCCCCCGCTGCACGGAGGGGGTTTGGGGGGACAGGGACCCCCGTTAAGCCGCGCTATAGCGGCATTTTAGCAGGGGCACACGTGCCCCTGCTATATATGAGGTCTGAAGCGACATTTATTCTCGCTTCAGACTCTCTTTAATTTCCTTTTAGAGTGGACCTGAACTCTTGCACAGGACAGAAGGAAAACACAGAGAAATGCACCCTGTATTTATTTAGAGAGTATAGGCTGTCTAACTCCCCCTCAGCTGTGACCAATCACAAGTGTAATTTAATTTCTCAGCTGTGACAGCTGGCTGCCTCGCAGAGCAGCTATTTTGTTAACACAGGATGTTAACCCTTTGTCTGCTTCCATAAAAGCCGGAAGTAGACACACTGCAGATTTATTGCAGGATTTGTATCAGCTGTAACAAAGAAATGTTTTTTCTTTAAAGGTTATTTTGCTGTTGCATATCTTTTAGAGCAGAGAGGAAGTTCTGAGTTCAGTTCTGTTTTAAACAGAACCAGTTACCTGGCAGTCCTGCTTATCTCTGGCATCAGTAGTGTCTTAATAACACACCTGAAACAAGCATGCGGCTAACCTAGTCAGACTTCAGTCAGAAACATCTGATCTGCATGCTTGTTCAGGGGCTGTGGCTAAAAGAACAATAGGCAGAGGATCAGCAGGGCAGCCTGGCAATGTACGTTAAAGAGACACTGAAGTGAGAAAAAGATTTTGATATAATGAATTGGTTGTGTAGTACGGATAATTACTAGAACATAAGTAGCAAAGAAAATATTCTCATATTTTTTATTTTCAGTTATATAGTTTTTTATAACATTGCATCATTCTGTAATATTTGCAGTTTACACGCTACTTGGCATTCTAAATGATTTTACAGAGCAGGCCAGTGAACTTTTGAACTGTCCTCTGCAGAGAGAAAAAAAACAATACAGTTACTGACACTTGAGAAAATAAGCTAGAAAACAGAGCTCTCTGCGACTTTGAAAGTCGTGGAGCTCAGTGGCTCTTTTGCATAGATAACAACTGGAGTTTCTTAAAGAGAACCTGTACTGAGTAAAATTATTTAAAATAAACACATGAAGTAACTTCAAATGAACATTACATAGTTACCTTGCCATCAGTTCCTCTCAGAAGCTCACCATTTTCTTCTTACAGCGATCCCTTCCAGTTCTGACAACATTTTGTGAGAACTGAAATATATCAGTTGCAGTCAATTATATATCAGTTGCTGTCAGTCAGGAAGCTGTTATGGTGTAATGGCCATTTTCAAAATGGAGGACGGAGAAATCCATTGATCACAGTGGACAAACAGGACGCAGGAGAGGAAAAATAGATTGAGGAGTAGACTACACAGGAGTAAGTATGACTTGTGTATGTTTATTTTGACTTTTAATTTTCTGTTCAGGTTTTCTTTAACTCTTCCTGTATTGTTAGACTTACGTCTCTACTCCTATTGTTTTATTTAATAAACATACAAATCATTATATCATAATTTTTTTTTTTGCTTCAGTGTCTCTTTAAAAAGGAAATAAATATGTCATCCTCTGTATGTCTTTCACAAGACTTCCATTCCTACCTTTCAAGGGAGGATCTCAATGGAGAAATAGTATATGGCATTCAGCTAGGAGAGCAGTAAGCACCCTACCCGGTGGTTATTTTAGGATGACACATGTCTCAATAGCAGATCCCGGTGTACAGAATGAGATGTGTGTACAGTGTCAGACTGTTATTAAACAGAAATGATCTGGATGCCCCGAACAATTCTCACCTCCGTTGCCAAGATTAAGAGATGGCGAGTGCGCTTTACAGCTAATGATGGCAGATAAAGCATAGATGTGTCATCCATCCCAGAGCAAATGTCATCCTGAGATCCGGCTGACCCTTAAGTGGATCTTATTACCTTTTATTTGGGGTGTGTAGGACACTCGGAGCATCAGAAGATCCTGCTCAGAATTCATGCTGGAGGCCATATCTATTCTGGAATGAAAGGGAGAGCGCAGCAGTTCATTATTACCCATAATGCCCGCTGGCCAGTGTCAGGCCACTACAGGCAGAGGGCAGGACCAGCTTCCTGCCACCAGGATTGTAGTATGTGCAGCGACCATAGTGTGTGCCTCCCAGAACAGAAATAGGATAGCATAGCTGTCTGTGGGGCCAA
Organism: Hyperolius riggenbachi; assembly: GCF_040937935.1. Taxonomy (NCBI): domain Eukaryota; kingdom Metazoa; phylum Chordata; class Amphibia; order Anura; family Hyperoliidae; genus Hyperolius; species Hyperolius riggenbachi. The sequence goes on along the minus strand of NC_090649.1, from coordinate 53,196,712 downwards.
AATCAATGCCTGCCGCGCCCACTACTGTATGGGCGCCCACAGCACATGAAAAATGCATGCTAACAATATGTCTCATTATTAAAATAAACGTCTATTTTACCGTTTAGTTTGCATTCATAGTTTAGCAATTACGTTTTATTAGCCTACTTCAGCAGGCCTGCCCGTCCGTCCCCGGCCACAGAGATTTCAGGAAGCTAATTGCTTTATTGTAGTCATTACCAATAAGTAAACAATACCTTTTCATCAACAAAGGGGGTGGGTAATTAGGACAGTTTCTTCAAAGAGATTATCTAGAGTGAATGTGTCAAGATAGCATCTCTGACTTCTGTAAATAAGGACTGGGGGAAGTGGGGGGGGGGGCCCTCTGTAGACTTTAAAGGGAACTAAGCACCCATTCTTTCCCTCCGAACATGGCCGCTTCTATGCTAGGAGAAATTCCTGTGAAAGAAAGGGTGCTTCGTTCCCTTTAAAGTCTACGGAACTCCCCCCTGCATCCTTCTTCATTTAAAGGGAATCTGAAGTGACAATAAACTTATGATATAATGAATTGTATGTGTAGTAAGAAAGAAATAGAACATTAGTAGCAAAGGAAAAAAGACTCATATTGTTTCCAGTACAGGAAAAGTTAAGAAACTTCAGTTGCCATCTATGCAAAAGAGCTTCTCTGAGCTCTGCGACCCAAGTTGGGTTGGAGACAGTCCTATTTCCTGCAGCACTTATACATCAAAGAACATTGAAAATCAGCTTGAGATAAGGTTTTACTGCAGGGGAGTTCAAAGGGTCATTAGCTCTGCTCTGTTTCATAGTTTAAAATACACTTTAGATAGTATTTTTTTCACCTACTTTTTGGTACTTTTTCATTTGCAAAGTACTGAAAAGTTATTTTAAAAATAAGTTAAAAAATTATCTCCAAGGAGAAAACTCTGGAGAAAAAATTAATTGCCTATGGGCCAATACCCAATTCACTTTTTCTCCTGGGAGATATTTTTAAACGTGTCAATAAAATGCCCTTTAAGCCACCAGAAAGCCAGAAAATACTCCAAATAATTTTTATACTTTTTGACCTACTTTTTGGTACTTTTTTAGTTGAAAAGTTTTTTTTTAAATCGAAGATGAAAAATTATCTCCTGGGAAAAAACTCGGGTGAAAAAGTGAATTGCATATGGGCCCAAGTGTGTGATTTGTAAACTGCAAATATGACAGAATGATACACTGTTATAAAAAAAAAAAAAAAAAAAAAAAAAAAAAACTATAAAACTGAAAATAAAAATATGAGACTATCTCCTTTGCTACTCATGTTCTATTAAAGTGGTCTAACACCCAGCATTTCAACTTTGCTTTAAAAGATTGCTTACAGCTTAGAAACTATTATGCCAGACTTTTTTAAAGCAGACATTCAGGGCCCGTTTCCACTAGTGCGGTGCGAATCAGCAGGATTCCACCGCTGACGAAATCGCATGCGGATGCGATTCCGCGTGCGTTTTTTGCCGCGATTTCGCATAGGCAGGGTATATGCGAATTTAACCATGTCACTGCCTGGTTCAATTTACATTAGTTTTCATGCGAATTCGCACGCGAAATCGTGGCAAAAAACGCATGTGCGTTTTCCCTATCAAATACATAGCCTGCGAATCGCCTGCATTCCACACGCAGGCGAATTCTGCAGGCTCTACCCTGCAGAAAAATCCTGCACAGAAAAACGCAGGAAAAAACTGACAAGTGGAAACAGGGCCATCCACTTGTATTGGTTATGCGAATCCGCATGCAAACAACGCATGCGGATTCGCTCTAGTGGAAACGGGCCCTCACTGAATGGGTTAAACATGACATTTTAGTTTTGCAATTAGCTAGAAGTCCGCCTCCATGCTGAGATTTAGATACAAATGTATCTTTGTTTGGAATGCAAATAGACCTCTGAAAAGCCTGTCTGGGAAGCCCTCTGTGCACTCTCAGAGAGGTGTTTGTTTATTTACATTGTAAATAGATACATTTGTATCTAAACCTCAGCACAGATGTGGATTTCTAGCTAAATGCAACACTAAAATGTCATGTTTAACCCATTCAGTGAATTTCAGCTAAAAAAAAAAATCTGGCATAATAGTTTCTAAGCTGTAAGCAATCTTTTAAAGAAAAGTTGAAATGCTGGGTGTTAGACCACTTTAAATACCTGTGCTACACACGCTATTCATTATATCATAAGGGTTTTTTGCTTCAGTGTCACGTCAATGATCCTGTCCTTAGTGATCTTCTTGCAGTCTATTGCTGTTGTCTACATCCCATCGCTAAAGAGCTTTAGTATAAAGATCATGGAAACTTTTTCCATCGGCAGATTCCAGCGATTCGGTCTTGCAGTGGGTACTTGCCCAGTGGCGTAAGTAAGGAGCTTGGGATCCCAGTGCGAGTTTTACATGGGGCCCCAAGTACTTTATTGATATGGAACCCCAAAACCTACCAAGGAAAGCTACAGTGTCCAATAGCTGTATTTAGACTAAGGAAACAATTTGTTAATGATTAACTGTCGCGAAAATCTTAAAATTTAAAACACATACAAGAAGTATGTTTTTCCCAGAGTAAAATGAGCCATAAATTACTTTTCTCCCATGTTGCTGTCACTTACAGTAAGTAGTAGAAATCTGACATTACCGACAGATTTTGGACTAGCCCATCTTCTCATAGGTGGGTTCTCAGGGATTTCTTTATTTTTAAAAGCACTTAGTGAATGGCAGTTGCTCCGTCCAAATGCCAAAATAGTGTGCAGCGAGCAGGGAGGCTGGCCACCATCAGTGTATAAATCATTTTCAGGGAATGTCTTTATAAAGAATAAAGGCCATGCTGGGAATCCCCCATGGAGAGATGGACTAGCCCAAAACCTGTCGGTAAAGACCGATTTCTACTACTTACTGGAAGTGACAGCAACATAGGAGAAAAGTAATTTATGGCTCGTTTTACTCTGGAAGAAACGCACTTCTTATTTGTATGCATTTTAAATGTTAAGATTTTCGCGACAGTTCCTCTTTTAGGCTTAACTCTGCGCAATGCACATATAGAGGTGTTCATTTCCAGCATAGCACCAAAGAAAAGCTAGAAGCAGGACCCCTAGTGGGCCCCTCTGGTACAGGGGCCCCGGTGCGGTCGTAACCTCTGCGCCCCCTTTTTTTACGCCACTGTATTTACCGCATTTTTCGCCTTATAAGATGCAACTTTTCTTCCCCAAAAGTAGAGGGGAAAAGTCCCTGCGATTTTTGGATCGATTGCAAAAAAAAATGTGCATACACGTACACGTTTCGTGATCGCAACACGAAAATGCATAGAAAAATGAAGTTTATGGTGCGTTTTATCAAGTGTAAAATACAGTAACTATACTCACATTGAAGTGTATATGGTGTAGCTATGCTGCTTCTGTAGAGGACTTAAAGAGGAACTCCAGTGAAAATAATGTAATAAAAAGTGCTTCATTTTTACAATAATTATATGTAAATGATTTAGTCAGTGTTTGCCCATTGTAAAATCTTTCCTCTCTCTGATTTACATTCTGACATTTATCACACAGTGACATTTTTACTGCTGGCAGGGGATGTCAGTGGATGGAGATGCAGCTCGCATTTTTTGGCAGTTGGAAACAGGTGTAAACAGCTATTTACCAAAATGCAATGAGCTTCACAGACAGGAAACAGTCAGTACCCTGGTCCTGACATCACACTGTGGGAGGGGTTTCACCACAATATCAGCCATACAGAGCCCTCTGATGATCTGTTTGAGAAAAGGAAAAGATTTCTTGTGGGAAAGGAGTTATCGGCTACTGATTGAGATGAAGTTACATTTTTGATTATGGTTTCTCTTTAAATTGAACCCAAGGTGAAAATAAACTGATAAACAATTGTTTTTTATCCTCCTACTAAAATGACTTTTTTTTTTCTTTTAGATATCCAATGGTTTTATTTTATATTTAAAGTGAATGTTTACCGGTTAAAAAAAGAAAAAGTCAGATACTCACCTAAGGAGAGGGAAGGCTCGGTCCTAATGAGCCTTCCCCCTCCTCTCCCGGTGCCCGGTCCCGCGCAGGATCCCCCGTGGCAGTATTCGACCAGTTCGGTCAAATACTGCCATTTCCGCATGCCGAAGGGAGCTTTCGGAAGCCTTCGGGAGCACTCGGGCTCCCGATGACGCGGCCGCTCCATACTACGCATGCGCGAGCGCCCTCTATGACGCACTCGCGCGTACGTAGTATGGAGCGGCCCGTCTTCGGAAGCCCGAGTGCTCCCGAAGACCTCCAAAGTTCCTGCGGCGGCGGACGCGAACGGGGGAGCCAGCGCAGCACCGAGGGCACCGGGAGAGGAGAGGGTAGACTCATTAGGACCGAGCCTTCCCTCTATTTAGGTGAGTATCAGACTTTTTCTTTTTTTAACCGGTACCCATTGGCTTTAAACATTTTCAAAATGAACTGAATCTTTTATTGTCTGTGGACAATGGCAGTCTATTAAGCGTTAATACATGGACTATTGACCTTTTTCTACCTCTCTCCTGCCCTTAGCAGTTGTATTCTGCCATGAAAACTTTTATGGCTGTAATTTGCTTTCAGTGAGGTTTACTATATTCCCAAGACAGAAGCTGTCACTTGCATGCCTGAAAATTAACTCTTTCAGGCAGCAAAAAAAAAAAAGAAAAACAGCCTGGTTATTAATATATTTTGCACTGTGCTTACACATATTTATCTCATCATATTACATATCGCCTTGGGTACACTTTAAATAGGGAGAGGGCAGGTGCTAAAAGATGTGGCCAAACTGAATGCAACCCAATAATAATCCTTAGCCTCCAAAAATACATATCCACGGCAACGTGTGACACAGATACTGATTAAGGAAAAATTTAAAGTGAACCAGATATACAAATAAATTAATGAGATAAACCATTGGATCTGTCCTTCTACTCCTAAAAATGACTATTTTAGATATCTCAATGTTTTATTTCATGTATACTGCACAAAAGGTGGATCAGCGCATCACCAGGCCGCCTCCGAATGGCCTACAATCAGAGGTGCGCTGAGCCCCCCCAGAAACTGCAAACGCACCTTGAACCCAAACAGAAGCTCTGCATATACATCATGTATAAACATTTTACAAAGCAGAAATTGCAGTGTCTCAAGAGTCCCAGAAAAGTCCCAGTGAAAATACATGAACTATTGACCCTTTTATCTTTTCCTCTCACAGTAAAAAGCCCAGGTATCTGCTTAGGAAGTGTTTTATAGCTGTAATTTGTTATCAGTGAGCCGACTGGGTCCTGACTGGAGAAAAACTGTCAGTTCCGTAGCTAATTATAAACTCTTTCAGGCAGGGAAAACAGAAAAGGAGCACAGCAGAGGTGTCTGTATGCTTGCCACTGTATATACACATGTCTATCTCATCATGTCACATGTCATCTCTGGTACACTTTAAAGAGAGTCTGAAGCGAGAATAGATCTCGCTTCAGACCTCATAGATAGCAGGGGCATGTGTGCCCCTGCTAAACCGACGCTATCCCGCGGCTTAACGGGGGTCCCTTCACCCCCAAATCCCCTCCGTGCAGCCGGGGAGCGCTTCCGCATTGGGGCAGGGCTAACCGCCGCAGCCCTGCCCCACGCGCGTCTGTCAGACGCGTATCTCCGCCTCTTCCCCGCCCCTCTCAGTCTTCCTTCACTGAGAGGGGCGGGGGAGAGGCGGCGATGCGCCGCTGATAGACGCGACTGGAGGCAGGGCTGCAACCGTTAGCCCTGCCTCCAGGAAGAAATAAATCACGACCAAGTTTGCGACCAAGGTATGTGGGGGTGGGTTTGGGGGTGAAGGGACCCCCGTTTAGCGGCGTGATAGCGGCGGTTTAGCAGGGGCACACATGCCCCTGCTAACTATGAGCTCTGAAGCGAGATTTATTCTCGCTTCACAGTCTCTTTAAAGGGAACCTTAACTGAACGGGGGGTAAAGTTTCAATTACCTGGGGCTATTACCAGCCCCCTGCAGCAGTCCTGTGCCCTCGGAGCCGCTCTGGAATCCTCCGGTCCCCCGCTGTCACTTAGTTTCGTTTTTTGACGCCATGCGTATTATTGGACGCATTCCCTATTGCAATTCCGCAACGCATACAAAAATATGCGGTGCCGCATATCTACATGTGCGGAATGCGGCAACGCGTAATTTTGTACGCGTTGCGGTCCGCAACAGCACTAATTGCGGTAGGGAATGCGTCCAATAATACGCATGGCGGCCGGCCGACTGGTGAGTCATCAAAAACGAAACTAAGGGACAGCGGAGGACCGGAGGATTCCAGAGCGGCTCCGATGGCACAGGACTGCTGCAGGGGGCTGGTAATAGCTCCAGGTAAGTGAAACTCTTTACCCCCCTCCCCGTTCAGTTAAGGTTCCCTTTAAGGCTTATTTTACTCTGCAAATTGCAATCACTAAGCGTTTAGCGATTGTGATTTTGCATTGCAATTTTTAAGTGTGTTTTGTATCTTCTTTTAAGCTAAATTGCTCTGCAAAAAAACATGTAGCTAAATTTTGATATTCTAAAAATAGAAAAGCTACTGTGTGAACCCCCTCATGGGGTGACCCTGCACTAGCACTGTGCCGATCATGTGAATCAGCTCTTAGGGCTGGGACCTACTATCAGCACTTTTGCATTACCTGCTGATCACATTTCTCACTCTCAATAAAAAACTGGGTACAGCAGCCAGGGGGCGCAGTGGTTAGTGCTCTCGCCTTACAGCGCATTGTTCCCCGGTTCATATCCCAGCCACGGCACTATCTGCTTCGAGGTTGTATGTTCTCCTCGTGTCTGTGTGGGTTTCTTCTGGGCTTTCCGATTTCTTCACCACATCCTAAAAAAAACATACAGAGCAGTTAATTGTCTTCCCCCTAAATTGGCCATAGACTACGAGACATACACTACACAATACATACATAGATGTATGACTATGGCAGGGACTAGATTGTGAGCTCCTCTGAGGGACAGTTATGGGACAAGACAATATACTCTGTACAGCGCTGCGGAAGATGGTGGCACTATATAAATACTGATCACTTCTATCAAATTGCTGTAAAGTAGAATATTTTTATTGTATCGTGTGTCCAGGGCCGGTTCTAGACATTTTGCTGCCTGAGGCAAACTTGTGAGGATGCACTCCTCCCCCCGATTTTAAATGATGGCGCAGCACCCGACAATTTACTCTGCTTTATTTAATGTTCTCACATGACATGCTGCAGCTCAGCACAATAGCAGACTGGCTGGCTGTGAGTCTGTGACAAACATACTGCTCCCCCTCAGCCACTCCATTCCTCCTCAGGTACCTGAAATCTCTGCGCCTGATTCAAATGTTTCACCTTGCTTCATGAGAGAACTGGCTCTGCATGTGTGGCTACCCTTACAATGATAGATAAAGAGACAAGGCAGATATATATACAGTGGGTTGGAAAAGTATTCGGCCCCCTTGAAGTTTTCCACATTTTGTCACATTACTGCCACAAACATGCATCAATTTTATTGGAATTCCACGTGAAAGACCAATACAAAGTGGTGTACACGTGAGAAGTGGGTCGAAAATCATACATGATTCCAAACATCTTTTACAAATCAATAACTGCAAAGTGGGGTGTGCGTAATTATTCAGCCCCCTGAGTCAATACTTTGTAGAACCACCTTTTGCTGCAATTACAGCTGCCAGTCTTTTAGGGTATGTCTCTACCAGCTTTGCACATCTAAAGACTGAAATCCTTGCCCATTCTTCTTTGCAAAACAGCTCCAGCTCAGTCAGATTAGATGGACAGCGTTTGTGAACAGCAGTTTTCAGATCTTGCCACAGATTCTCGATTGGATTCAGATCTGGACTTTGGCTGGGTCATTCTAACACATATGTTTTGTTTTAAACCATTCCATTGTTGCCCTGGCTTTATGTTTAGGGTCATTGTCCTGCTGGAAGGGGAACCTCTTCCCCAGTCTCAAGTCTTTTGCAGTCTCCAAGAGGTTTTCTTCCAAGTTTGCCCTGTATTTGGCTCCATCCATCTTCCCATCAACTCTGACCAGCTTCCCTGTCCCTGCTGAAGAGATGCACCTCTCGAGCATGATGCTGCCACCACCATATTTGACAGTGAGGATGGTGTGTTCAGAGTGATGTGCAGTGTTAGTTTTCCGCCATACATAGCATTTTACATCTTGGCCAAAAAGTTCCATTTTGGTCTCATCTGACCAGAGCACCTTCTTCCACATGGTTGCTGTGTCCCCCACATGGCTTGTGGCAAACTGCAAACAGGACTTCTTATGCTTTCTGTTAACAATGCCTTTCTTCTTGCCACTCTTCCATAAAGTCCAACTTTGTGCAGTGCATGACTAATAGTTGTCCTATGGACAGAGCCTCCCACCTGAGCTGTAGATCTCTGCAGCTCGTCCAGAGTCACCATGGGCCTCTTGACTGCATTTCTGATCAGCACTCTCCTTGTTCGGCCTGTGAGTTTAGGTGGATGGCCTTGTCTTGGTAGGTTTACATTTGTGCCATACTCCTTCCATTTCTGAATGATCACTTGAACAGTGCTCCGTGGGATGTTCAAGGCTTTGGAAATCTTTTTGTAGCCTAAGCCTGCTTTATATTTCTCAATAACTTGATCCCTGACCTGTCTGGTGTGTTCTTTAGACTTCACGGTGTTGTTGCTCCCAATATTCTCTTAGACAACCTCTGAGGCCGTCACAGAGCAGCTGTATTTGTACTGACATTAGATTGCACACAGGTGCACTCTATTTAGTCATTAGCACTCATCAGGCAATGTCTATGGGCAACTGACTGCACTCAGATCAAAGGGGGCCGAATAATTATGCACACACCACTTTGCAGTTATTTATTTGTAAAAAAAATGTTTGGAATCATGTATGATTTTCGTACCACTTTGTATTGGTCTTTCATGTGGAATTCCAATAAAATTGATTCAGGTTTGTGGCCAAATACTTTTGCAACCCAGTGTGTGTGTGTGTGTGCGTGTATATATATATATATACATACATACATATACGTACACGCTATATATACACTCACACATACACATACATTCGCATATATATACAGACTCACACGTACAGCTCTCCAGACACACAGCACATTGCGAATAAATGATTTATATTGAGCTTTGCACTCTTTCCAGCAATCATTTTTAATTTAGCGGAGGTCAGCGCTTTACACTAAAAATACATATTAGCGAAGAGCGTGCTGAGGGATGGGTGAGCGAGGGTCCTCCATTCTGAGGCAAATTACCATCTGCCGTCGCCATGGAAACCGGAACCGGGCCTCATAAAAGCCTTTTAATAGAGATTTACAAAAAGCTTAACGTACTGAAGTCTAACAACATCCATTAAGGGGGAAGCAAAGCTCTCACAAGATGGGCACACGCGTTCTTGTTTGTGGTCGGGGGGAGACGGCCGTGCTGCAGAGCGCGGCCCTCATTATGGCGTCTGCTGGTGTCACACTCAGCGCTGGTACACGATGTGCGAGGGGGGGGGGGACTATTTATAGGGGTATCACGGACAGGACAAGCACTTCACTCTAATAGTACCTATCGGCAGCAGCCACACTAGTGGCTTGAGTGCTTGATTAAACCATCAGATGCGAAATATATTTTATATTCGGTAAATGAAAAGGTACAGTCATCTGCTGGTGTAGACCTTCGTCACAGGAAATGACATAAGCCACACGACAAAAGCCAAGTCTCCTGATTGGCTGGATGCATTCCACAAACCGGGAACATTACACATTGAGTATGATGATCATATGTGCATGTTGAAATGATCAGTAGTTCCAGATACATAAGCTAATTAGGGCCCGTTCAGACTGCACGCGTTTCCAGCCGGGTTTTGGAAACACGTGCAGGAGGCCGACACGCACGACATCAGACAGTGCATAGAGTGCACTGTCTGATGTTCACACTGTATGCGTTCCGGACCTATGCGGTCCGGGAACGCATGCTGCACGCAGATTTTGTTGCAAATGCGCGGTAGTCCCATTCACTTTTCAGTGATGGGATCAGCCACGCAACGCATACAAACGCGGATGGCGTGCGTTCGCATGCGTTGCATTCCGCATGCGTGGCCGTCCGCGTTTGCAATGTGAACCGGCTATAATTATTTTGTATTTCTAGAACGCTGACATCTTCCGCAGTGCTTTGCCAAGCATACTTATGTCACTGACTGTCCCTCAGATGGGCTCACAGTCTAATCCTGAATGTGCATTGTAGTATAGGGCCAATTTAACCTGCAGGGAACCTGACTTGAGAGGTGTATGGAGACTGCTCTATTTATTATCTTTTAAGCCATACCAGTTACCTGGCTATCCTGCTGATCCTCTGCCTCTAATACTTTTAGCTATAGACCCTGAACAAGCATGCAGCAGATCAGGTGTTTGTGACATTATTGTCAGATCTGACAAGATTAGCTGCATGCTTGTTTCTGGTGTTATTCAGACACCACTGCAGCCAAATGGATCAGCAGGCCTGCCAGGCAACTGGTATCGTTTAAAAACGAAATAAATATGTAGCTTCCATATACTTCTCACTTCAGGTCCCCTTTAAGAGGAAACTAATAAACGTTATGCAGTAGCTTATTTTTTTTTCTTACTTTTATTTTGAAAGTCTGCCTTACCCCCTTCAAGGCTCTGTAGTGGTTTTTCCTGTCTTTTTGTATATTTCATCTATTGGTTACGGTTTCCGTATTTATCACTGCCATTGTTTACAGTAAGAAATAACTTATCACTGGCCCTTTTTCTCTGTGCCCATTACTCCAGGATATGGAGGCTGCCATATTTATTTCTTTTTAAACAATGGAGAGTGACTGGCTGTCCAGCTGATCCTCGTCCTCTTATACTTTTAGCCATAGACCCTGAACGAGCATGCCGCTCAGATGTTTGACTTACGTTTGATTGCATTTCCCACATGATTGTTCCAGGTGTGTGATTCAGACACTACTGATGCATGAAAGATCAGCAGGACGACAAGCAACTGTTAGGCCTAGTGCACACCAGAGCGGTTCTGCTGCGGTTTGCGATCCGCTTGCGGGTGCGGATCCGCTAGGGTAATGTATTTCAATGGGCTGGTGCACACCAGAGCGGGAGGCGTTTTGCAGAAACGCATACTCCCGGGCTGCTGCAGATTTTGGATTGCGGATGCGTTTCTGCCTCAATGTTAAGTATAGGAAAAACGCAAACCGCTCTGAAAAACGGCACTTCAGAGCGGTTTGCCAGGCGTTTTTGTTACAGTAGCTGTTCAGTAACAGCTTTACTGTAACAATACATGAAATCTACTACACCAAAAACGCTTCACAAAACCGCAAAATGCTAGCTGAAACGCTGCAGAAAAAGAAGAAAAAGCGTTTCAAAATCTGCTAGGATTTTTCAGATCTGCTAGCGGTTTTTGGTGTGCACCAGGCCTTATTGTTTAAAATGAAATAAATATGGCAGCCTCCATATCCCTCTCAGGTCAGGTGTCCTTTAAAACACACTGAAAGGTAAATATACACCACTATCACGAAAAACTGTAAACTACATGTAAACACATACAAATAAGAAGTACGTTTCTTCCAGAGTAAAATGAGCCATATATTTATTTTCACCTATGTTGCTGTCACTTACAGTAAGAAGTAGAAGTCTGATAGAACCGACAGGTTTTGGACTAGTCCATCTCTTCATAGGGGATTCTCAGCATGGCTTTTATTCTTTATAAATATATTCCCTGAAAAGGATTCATACAAAGATGCTGACCAGCTTCCCGGCTCGCTGCACACTATTTTGTCAGTTGGACGGAGCAACTGCAATTCACTAAGTGCTTTTAAAAATAAAGAAAATCCTGAGAAGATGGGCCACTCCAAAATCTGACGATAATGTCAGATTTCTACTACCTACTGTAAGTGACAGCAACATAGGAGAAAAGTAATTTATGGCTCATTTTACTCTGGAAGAAATGTACTTCTTATTTGTATGTGTTTACATGTATTTTAAATATTATGATTTTTGCGAAAGTGGTCCTTTAACCAGCCGGGCGGTATGGACGAGCTCAGCTCGTCCATTACCGCCAGAGGCTGCCGCTCAGGCCCTGCTGGGCCGATTTTTATCAAATAAAAAGGTGTACACACAGCCGGCACTTTGCCAGCTGCGTGTGCTACCTGATTGCCGCCGCAGCGAGGTGATCCGCCGCGTGCAGCGGCGAAAGAGGGTCCCCCCAGCCGCCCGAGCCCTGCGCAGCCGGATCAAACAGTTCCGGGCAGCGCTGAGGGCTGGATCGGAGGCGGCTGACGTCAGGACGTCGGCTGACGTCCATGATGTCGCTCCGCTCGTCTCCATGGCGACGAGGAAAGCGAAACAAGAAAGGCCGCTCATCGCGGCCTTTCTTATTACTTTTGATCGCCGGAGGCGATCAGAAGTACGCAACAGGAGCGCCCTCTAGTGGGCTTTCATGCAGCCAACTTTTAGTTGGCTGCATGCGATAGTTTTTTTTTTTAATTAAAAAAAAAAAAGTCCGGTTGCCAGCCTGGCGATCTTAATAGAACGCCAGGCTGGTTAAACAATGGTGCCAGCATATGCTGTATTGTTACATTCAGCTCTGTGCAGCAAATGATTCATGCAGGAAAATGGAAACCTACCATAAGGCATTGAGTTCCACCAAAGGGGGAGAGATCTGCACTCCCCGTAAAGTACTGTTGCTATGACTATAAAGAAGTGATGTTTGAACTTCCTGAAAAAAAAAAAAATATATATATTTAATCTGGCTGCAAATTGAAATGGAAAGCTCATTTTTAACAACCTAAAATTACAAAGTGGCTTGGATTTTTATGACAAGTAATGCTAGTAGAGTTTCTATTTTACAGAAAAATGCGGACAAAACTCTCCTTCCATGTTTTTTCTGTTCTTAGCGGCTACTTTTGTGGTAATGGAGGGGAATAGACATCTGAAGCCTCAGTTTGTCTAAAGGGTCACGCATCTCCGTATAATGGGATGACTTTAAAGCGGCGGGGTCGGAGGCCGCTCATTGCGCGGCGTTCTACATGTCCAGGGATCGCAGGACTCCAGCGGGAAAATATTGGAAGGGGAAGAGATAAAACCGTCATTTCTATCGGTATTCCTTCCAGCTCCTATCTTTTCATCCTCCACCCAGCAGCGCGCTCCGAATCCATGTGATCCCCAACGCAAAGTCATTAACGATAATGAGCAGAATTAAAATATTTTGGCAGACGTGTTAGAATGAGAAGATGACGGAATTCATGTTTACAGGAGAAAAATCGTTTTCTTTTTTTTTTCTTTGTCATCTGATGATAAAAGACTTTTGTCCTTCAGAGTTGTATTTATAGCCTTGCGTTCCCTTGTGGAGTGGAGGGATAATGTTATGATTTGAGTGCACGGGCGAAAGGGAGATGGTTAGGAAAAGTAATGTTCAAGAGCTTAAATTGGAACTCCAGTGAAAATAATGTAATAAAAAAAAGTGTTTCGTTTTCACAATAATTATGTAGAAATGATTTAGTCAGTGTTTGCCCATTGTAGAAGCTTTCCTTTCCCTGATTTACATTCTGACATTTAACACATGGTGACATTTTTCCTGCTGGCAGGTGATGTCCATGAAAGTAGTTGCTGCTTCCTTTTTCGGCAGTTGGGAACAGCTGTAAACACCTATTTCCCACAATGCAACAATGTTCACAGACATTAAACTGTCAGGACCATGGTCCTGACAGTTTCCTGTGGGAGGGGTTTCACCACAATATTAGCCGTACAGAGCCCCCTGATGATCAGTTTGTGAAAAGGAATAGATTTCTGATTGGAAAGGGGGTATCAGCCTCTGATTGGGATGAAGTTCAATTCTTGGTTACAGTTTCTCTTAAGGCTTTAGCAGTAGAACATGGCGAGGTGACAACGTAACAGCAACAAGGGTTTCACTTTTTTATTAGAGCTCAGTCTGCTTGAGGCTCACTCAGGAATGGTCAGTGAGTCTTCCACTTATTCTAGGACAGGGGTGTCAAACACAGTGATCTGAAAGTAAACACTGCAACGAAGTCACGGGCCTACCTCAATGTCTAGCTGCTGCCCTCCTTTATAAAGTTCCCTGGTGTTTAATGGCCTGCTCCTCCCTACCCTATACAGTTCCCTGGTGTCTATTGGCCTCCCTCCCCTATACAGTTCCCTTGTTGTCTAATGGCTCCTCCCTCCCCTATACAGTTCCCTGGTGTCTAGTGGCCCCCTCCCTCTCCTAACCAGTTCCCTAGTGTCTAGTGCTTTCCCCCTCCTTCCTGCCTATGGCACATTTGATGGATCTGTGGGCCAGAGTTTGACATGTATGCTCTGGGAGGAGTTTGTAAAGTGTCATCACTGTCTGCTGTCTGGATGTAGACAGAATTCATCTGAGAAGTTCCTTTCCTGACACTGCCTCTTTAATTTTTTTTCCCCAGAGTCATCTAGTTTAATATTTCAGCACAGAAATATAAGAGAAAAAAAGAAATATTCAGATCTTGTAAACCGAGGAGAAAATCCAAATTAGCGTCTTTTGTTTCCGGCAGGTGCATCATGCAGAGCGTTAAACAGGAATGTCACTTCGCTAAGAATAAAAAGTGTTCCCGCATCTATTCTCCTTCCAAAGTGCGGAGGGCTTTTTTTTTCCCTTACAGTGAGTAGAAAGGAACAAATATCATTAGAGAGATCATGTGGGGGGCTGTTCACTCCCAATTACACCCATTCATTACTCCGTACGCTCGCACCCCCTCTCTCGCCGGCTAAGTGACACCTCTCACAATGGAGCAAGGAAAGAATAATTGATCGCTCTGTAATTAGACATGATTACAATGACCCTAATAAACAGCAATGGGCGAATGAATGTAATTATAATTTTGTTTGTGTGTTATTAGTTTTAGCAGCGTTTTGTCAGCCGCAGTTTCTTTGTCATAGTTTCGGAGGCGGGTAGAAAGCTCGGGATAAATCGGTGTGTGTTTTTGTAAAGCGTGGGGAAGGTAGTCGCCTATTACTATGCCTGTTAAATGTTCTGATTGGCAGTTGCCATCGCCATTGCCGGATTTCAGGCAAGGCCAAAAAGGCCATGGCCTAGGGCACCCGGAAAGCAAGGGGCGGGCTGTGGGCGGCGGGTTGGCAGTCGCAGTTAGCCTGCTGAACATTCGTCCTGCTACGCAAAGTTTGCGCATAGCGGCGGGCGGCTACCAACACTCAGGGGATGAAGGGGCAGCGAACGGGCACTTACAGTGACCTCTGGGCTGCCTATCAATAACCAAATGTGCCACTTGCCAAGGAGCTTACAATCTAATCCCTGCCATCACTTCACTAACTGTCCTCAGGAGAGCCTTCAATCCAATCCCTTCCATGGATAGTGGGCCGTGGGCGGTAAATAGTACAAATCCGGCCTTGGCCATAACTAAGGTATACTGTGGGCTCCCAGTGGTGCAGCAGTGGCCAAAGCTGGGAACTGTCTGGTTTAGACTAGGTTCACACTTGAGTAGGGCACTTGATCCCTCCCCTGATGCCTAAAACTACCACCCCCCAGTGCCTATAGCTTATTCCACTCTGCTAGTACCTGAAACATATGCTACCTCCTACTGTCTATAACGAACCCCCCCCCCCCCCCCCACCTATGTAGCCAATTGGGCACTCAACTTGCCACCTGGGCCTCCCATTAGTGATGCTCAACATTGGCGTCAATTAGATCCCTTCTGAGCCGCGCACCTACATGCTTTGCAATGGGTGCACCCTAAAACCTCATGCACGTGTACGAGGCATGACGCCCTGCAGGAATAAATCAGTGGGTGTTTTTGTAAGGCATAGTGAAGGTAGTTGTCGTCCTCATCTATTACTATAACTTTTGAATGTTCTGATTGGCAATTGCCATCAGTAAGGTATACTATGAGCTGCCAGTGGTGCAGCATTGGCCAAAGCTGGGACCTCTGTGGCTTAGGCTAGGTTCACTCTTTAGTCGATTGAAGTCAACATAGTATCCATTGTTCGTCTCCTGGGCACAAGCATCTTCGATGTTCTGAGTTGGAAGACTAACACTGCCTCTACCCAGAAGAAATCCCAGCAGAGACCATTCTTCCATCCAGGTATGGTTCGGATCAAGTTCTGAAACATGCCTGAAGAACAAAACTTAAAGTTTTGAAAGCTTGCAAAGAAATCTTGTACAGTTAGTCATTAAAGGTATCACCTAAACAACTTTTGGTGTTATGTCTTCGCATTCTTCCATCGCCAACTGAAGAAGTTCGGTATGACTCAGGAGCTTCTGAGGTGCTTCTATTCCACCACCATTGAATCTGTCCTATGTTCATCCATCTTGGGCCTGGTACACTGCCTCCTCCACCAGCTACAGATACCAACTCCAGAGGGTAATCAGATAAGCAGACAGGATCATTGGGAAAACCTCTGCCCTCACTTGACCTCATCCACAACTCTAAACTGGCTTCTGGAGCAAAGAGGACGACTAACCATCCCTCATATCCAGGAAATCATATCTTCAGCCGGCTCCCATCAGGTCAGAGCTTCTGGGCCATCTCTACCAGGTCCTCGAGACACAGGAACACATTCTTCCCCTCTGCTTTCAGACTCCTGAACTCACTACTTAACCACTTAAGGACCAGGGGCGCTTTGCAGGATCTGTGCTGCGGGCTGATATCCGTCTTGCGCATTGAAGGATAGGCTTCAGCCTATCATATGCCGGTGATCCCCGGCCAATCAGAGGCCGGGGATCGCCGATCTGCCTTACGGCGCTGCTGCGCAGCAGCGCCGTGTGATGTAAACAGCGGGGATTTCTTCCGACTGTTCACGGAGACACCCTCCGTGAACTGACATGTAAAGGCCGCTCGTTTCCATGCAAAACCACTTAAGACCTGCCGACGCCTATCGGCGTTAGGCGGTCGTTAAGTGGTTAAACCTTGTACACCCTGCAGGGATCGGGCCTCGTTCACTTTGGTGACATTGCAGGGCGGAGGTTGTACAATTGCGTCGCTTTCCAGTTTTGTGGCTATGCGGTGCGCCAACATGGAGCATTGCGCAAGTGACATCACAGCAGGAGGTGTGAGGGAACAACTGATCACTGGCAAAGGTGTTGGGGACATCAGGGGCCACTGTACAATAAATTCTCACCAGAGGTTGTCGTCATCTGCCACCCCGGCCAAGTTTCATCAAGCATGCTTAACTCCAGGAAGTCTCATTATCATATCCACTGCGAATCAAGCAGGACTTCGAGAGAACCGCAATATAGAACAATCTGTTTTACCCCTCAGTTTGGCCATACATGTAATTCAGTCACTTTGATCAAATACTACTGGGTACCTATTGCCTGATAAATCAACGTTCCATCAGTTTTTGGGCAGTTTATCAATCAAAAGAGAGATATGGCATATCTGTAGGTCTTCATCAAGCTGGAGGAGATGTGGGCAAGGGATGGGCAGAGTGGCAGTGGATTAATGGCCGTGCAGTGTGGTACTGCATCAAGCTCTATAACGCTAGCTAGCATGCAATTGATTCTCACTCAGGTTCCTGCTCTTCCATGGAGATGGAGTGGATAAGGTGTTGGTATGGATCGCTACTACATGATGGGTTTTTGATAAGGGAGTGAATGATTACTGGGCTGTTTGTTATCAAACCTTGTACAGCTATCATTAGTGTTAAAGTATGGCTCTACTCACAAAAACGGGACAGTACCGCTTTCTGTGTAGCATGGTTAAAATCCAAAGCACTAGTCTAATTTAAAAAAAATAAACAGGGAAAACGAGAGCCCAATCAGGTGTGGTATTTCCAGTATTAGGTAAGTGTAAGTGAAATGAGCCTTTAGGGCTCATTTCCACTATAGCGAATCCGCATGCGTTGTCCACATGCGGATTCGCACAGCCAATACAAGTGGATGGGCCTGTTTCCACTTGTGCCTTGTGCGGAGTGTGCAGGGAAAATCTGCACGGCAGAGCCGTCAGAATTCGCTTCCCGCACACCGCTAAGCGAATCGCAAACAATGTATCTAATAGGGAAATCGCATGCGGTTTTGGCATGAGTTTTTTACCGCGATTTCGCATGCGATTTTGCATAGGAGGTAATGTTAATTTACACAGGCAGTGACATGTTTAAAATCGCCCACCTACTACCCTATGCGAAATCGCGGGAAAAAAACGCATGCAAAATCGAACCCGCATGCGATTTCGTCTGCGGTGATTTCCCGGCGATTCCGCACCGCACAAGTGGAAATGCAGCCTAAGTAAAAAAAAAACCACTCAGAACAATTATATTGCACTTTTCTCCTGGCAGATTCAAAGCACCGGCGGCAGCCAGAAGGGCCCATTCTATAGGCAGTAGCAGGGTTAGGGTGTCTTGCCTAAGGCCTCCTTACTGAATAGGTGCTGGCTTACTGAACAGGAAGAGCTGAGGTTTCAACCCAGGTCTCCAGTGTCAGAGGCAGAGCCCGTAACCAGTACACTATCCAGCCTCTGGTTTTGGTCTCTTCTACACAAGAAAGTGAAATTTTACAGATTTTAAGACAATAACATTTAAAATTTCAGACCCCCTGACCGGGGTGGAAACTTGTAGCTGGAGGTAGAAGCCTGCATTGGGTTGGGCGCCCGTGGGTACCTGGATTGCGGTTAGCTTGCTGCGGGTCAGGTTGCTGGTAGAGTGGGCAGCATGGAGTTGTTTTAGTTACCTGCCTGGACGTCTGGATCGGCTTCTCCTCGCTTACACCGCAATGACGATGCACTCCAGACAACCTCTTCTGGCTTCCGATCACATGATATGACGTGATCATAACCCTGAGGATGTTGTCAGCATTACAGCGCTGCCTGATGGTGGGAGAGGGGTAATGTAAGAGACTCTTCCTCTAACCGGAGGCGCCCATAAGGTATAAATAGCTAAAAGGTGCTCTGAGTTGGCTACAGCCGTTGACAAGGCTTATTTACCTGAGGAGGTAGCTTCAGGCTACAAAATGCGTTGTTTTTCATCCTTACCAATAAATTGTCTTCAGTATTGAACATTTGACGACATTGAAGGTGAGCTAACATCTAACTTCTTTTTGAGCCTTTTTTTTTCTTTTTTTTTACTATTTATACTTTTTGGGAGCCTCTAGTTACTAGCTACATGAATTTTTAAAAAAATACAGTCCTTATACTTTATCCTGAAATAAAGGGTCTTCAACCACTTCCCTACTGATGGGTTTTTTCCCTTCTGGACCAGAACACTTTCCCCCGGTCAACGCTCCTCCCATTCATTTGCCAATAGCTTTATAGCTGCTTATCACAACAAAATGAACTATATCTTGTTTTTTCACCACCAATTAGGCTTTCTTTGGGTGGTACATATTGCTAAGAATTATTTTTTTCTAAATGCATTTTAATGGGGATAATAAGAAAAAAAACAAAGCATTATTTCTCAATTTCTGGCCATTATAGTTTTAAAAAAAAAATGTTCTGATGAATCAGAATATATCGTGGGCTGGACGCGTAACAGCTGCCAAGATGACACTTCTTCCTAAGATCATGTATTATTTTAGAACACTCCCTATCCCTTTATCGAAAAAGGTGTTGGAGCCCTTGCAGAAACATATTTTTCTTTTTATTTGGCAAAAAAAGAAGCCTAGAATCAAACCTGGTTTTATGTTACTGCATAAAAAAGGAGGGATGTCAGTTCCTAATCTTTATAAATATTACCAAGCTTCCCAATTGGCTTTCTTACCTATGCTATATGCGGGGCCCCACGCACCCAAATGGATTCAGCTAGAAAACGACCTAATATACCCCCTGTCATGGAAGGGAATTCTGTGGTCCCAACATTGGACACCTAAGGTTCTTAAGAAAAGATCCCCATACTCATATTATACTTTCATGGTGTGGAGGAAGGTCAGATTTAAATTTGGCCTTCAATCACACCCCTCGCGTCTTTTAGAATTCTTTATGAACCCTGATTTCTCTGAGGGGCTCCAGATAAAGAGATTTAGCTGGTGGACTCTTCATAAACTTACCACTCTCAGAAGCTTTCTCATAGGAGGTAAAATATGCTCCCTTAAATCATTTATAGAAAATAATCAGGTCCCTCAGGCAGAATATTTTAGGTTATTCCAACTGTTTCATTATATACAATCTATAACTACTCTGACTCGAGAACTGAAGCTGTCTTCATTGGAATCAATGTCTTTCGGACCCACTACGAAAGGGAACTCTTTCTATGCTTTATGCAGTCCTTAATGCTGCCTCCAATGAGTTTAAATTTTCATTTCAACGTGAGTGGGAAGCTGACTGTGAGCAGACCTTAGATGAGGAACAATGGCTTCAATGTTTTGACATGCTCTCAAGGGGTAGTCTCTTAGTAACTCACATGGAGGTATCATTACGAATCTTGCATAGGACATATTTGGTACCTGCTAGATTACACCAAATATACTCAGAAAGGGACCCTTTCTGTTTTCGGGGATGCCAGGAACGAGGTACTATGTTACATACTTGGTGGTCGTGTCCGGTAGCTGGTGGCATGTGGAAGAAAATCCTTAGACTAATTAATAGGATCTTAGATATGCACCTTACCCTTGATTCTGCCATTTTCCTACTGGGCTTTCAGCCAAAAACCTTGACCGCAGCCAAACAAAAACGAATACAGTTTATAGCTAATGCATGTAAAACATATATAGCATCTCAGTGGCGAAAGCCTAAGCTATATTATAAGGTGATCCTTGAACGTATACATGACTTAATGATCAACGAAAAGATTAAAGCGAATCTGCTGGACACGACACACCATTTTGAAAAGGTTTGGCTCCCATGGATACAGAATGTGTCCTCCATAGGGATACGCAATAGCTTATCATACCTTTAGGGCCTGAATTACCCCTTGCCTTGACATGTATTGTGAGGTGGACATCCCTGGTCTGATCTGTTCTACCCGTTGGTTTTCTGTTTTATTTTTTGTTATTCTGGTTTATTTTATCTAGATCCTAACTGGCATACCTGCTCTTTGGTTTGTATGCCATAATACCTAGCTTACAACGATGGACATGAGGCAATCAAAAAGACGATCCTAGTATAACCAGAAAAAACTTTAAAAATTTATAGCGAACATATGCCTATAGAAAATCCCTAGAAGTTTGTTTAACTATACCTGTAATGTTTTGGACTGTACATATGTCAAACAACCAACTGTTGATATGTATAATGATCTGTTCTGGATATTTCTCGCACGTTATTATTGCAATGATTTTCTATATACCTGCAAATAAAAGTCTTTGAAACTAAAATAAAATTTTCTACTGTGGATAAAACCCACACATTTTATTTGCCGATTTGTCACTGATATTTAAATCTTTAAAAGATTTTCCTAGTACAATTAATGTCGACAATATTTTATTTGGAAATAAAAGTGTATTTTTTCTGTTTTGTGTCTATCACTAATTAGAAGGCCATAATTGTAAAATAACAGTAATATACCCCCATGACATTCAAATGAAAAAAGTTCAGTCCCTAAGGTAACTATTTATGTTTTTTTTTTGTCTTTTTTTTGTATGTAGGTGTAATTTTACTATTTGGCCACAAGATGTCCTCACGCATTTTCTTACTGCCACATACTAACAGTATACAAACAGGAAGTAATGCGTGCAAGTGTAACTTTATTAGTTACAATGACCACAGACCTCTCATTGATCCCGGCGATCATTGACACTGGCACTTAGATCGGTGAATGGGAACTGCATTCCCATTCACTGATCTCCGGGCTAACGGGTGGTGGCGAGAGTGGGAGCGGGCGTCCGGCGACCATTTGCGGCAATAGACGAATATCTACATCCCTGTGCAGGAACTGAAGTCCTGCGGGGTGCAGATATACTGCTGCGAACAGCATAACGTGTTAAATTACTGAGTGTCCAAATTACCACCTCCTGCCTGATGCCAGTTGCTACCTTTTACTTCTTTAGAAACGTTCAAGTGAAAGGGAGAAACTGCTGTGTTCCTCTGAGCGTTCTCTCCTGTCCACAGTGGTGTAGCCATAGGGAATGCAGAGGTTGCAACTGCACTGGGGCCCCAGGACTAGAGGGGCCCTCCTTCATGCATCTTATTAGCTTTTCATTGGTGATGAACACCACTGTATGTGTATTGAATAGTGGTAACTCTTAAATGTTTCCTTACTCTGATTACACCTCTCTGACGCTAAAATTGTCCTGGTAGGTTTGGGGGCTTCATATCAATAGTTTTTGCAGGCACTCACATTCGTGGCCAAAAGTTTTACGTGCACTGTGTATTGACCTGTGGAAGCAGGCCAAGACCTGTGAAACGTGTTGTCTACCGTGGATGAATAAACATTACATTTTCCATTAAATAATTGTATTCAATGCCAAGCCGCTGCAGCTAAAGCTAATAAAATTTTGGGATGCATTAAAAGGGAAATAAAAACTCGAGATGCTAGCATAATATTGCCCCTGTTTAACTCTCTAGTAAGGCCACATCTGAAATATGGAATTCAGTTCTGGGCACCACATTACAGGAAAGATATTGCAGTTTTAGAGCAGGTGCAGAGACGAGCAACAAATTTGATACGAGGGGTGGAAGGTCTCACTTACCAAGAAAGGTTAGATAAGCTGGGTTTATTTAGTCTAGAGAAAAGACACCTTAGAGGGGATCTAATTAACATGTATAAATACATCAGAGGGCAATATAAAAGCTTGGCAGATGATCTTTTTATCCCTAGGCCTTCACAAAGGATTAGAGGATATGATCTGCGCATGGAAAAACGTTTTAGACATTTATTTAGGAAACGGTTCTTTACAGTCAGAGTGATTAAGATATGGAATGCATTGCCACAGGAAGTAGTTATGGCAAATTCTATTACTGTATTTAAAGGGGGCGTAGATGCTTTCCTTGCATTGAAAGACATGGCTATAATTACTAGGTAATGCCCAGTGGTGTTGATCCAGGGATTTTATCCGATTGCCATCTGGAGTCGGGAAGGAATTTTTCCCTTTTGGGGCTAATTGGACCATGTCTTGTAAGGTTTTTGTGCCTTCCTCTGGATCAACAGGGATATGTGAGGGAGCAGGCTGGTGTTGTACTTTGTTCTCTGGTTGAACTCGATGGACGTATGTCTTTTTTCAACCCAAATAACTATGTAACTATGAGAAGGTAAGAAATTACGACTCTCAAATATCCAACATCTAGTAGTATCATATAGTCATATATTTTTTAGCATAGTTCATACCCCCTAGGGGTTTTTTAGTCACAAGGACCTTTAGTCCTCACAACTAATCCAGGAGAGCGACCAACCAGCATCCGCACCAGCAGACCTGGGACACCGAGCCGGGGATGGTTTAATCCCCGCAGGCTCGGATGGTGGTTGCAAGTTTTGTACAGGGGTGTAGCAATAGCCACAGCAGCCATAGCAGCTGCTATGGGGCCCTGGAGTAGAAGGGGCCCATGTGGTCGTTGTTGTTTTCACTATTAACTTTCTTGAGTTCCTCCACCCTCCATCAGTGCCAATGGACTATATACAATGTAGATTGCATGAGAATGTAAATTGCCAATTAACCTCCCTGGCGTTCTATTAAAATCGCCAGGGAGGCTGCGGGAGGGTTTATTTTTTATAAAAAAAAAACTATTTCATGCAGCCAACTGAAAGTTGGCTGCATGAAAGCCCACTAGAGGGCGCTCCGGAGGCGTTTTTCTGATCGCCTCCGGCGCCCAGAATAAACAAGGAAGGCCGCAATGAGCGGCCTTCCTTGTTTTGCTTCCCTCGTCGCCATAGCGACGAGCGGAGTGACGTCATGGACGTCAGCCGCCTCCGATCCAGCCCTTAGCGCTGGCCGGAACTATTTGTTCCGGCTGCGCAGGGCTCGGGCGGCTGGGGGGACCCTCTTTCGCCGCTGCTCGCGGCGGATCGCCGCAGAGCGGCGGCGATCAGGCAGCACACGCGGCTGACAAAGTGCCGGCTGAGTGTGCTGCTTTTTATTTGGCGCAAATCGGCCCAGCAGGGCCTGAGCGGCGACCTCCGGCGGTAATGGACGTGTATACTCGTCCATACCGCCAAGGAGGTTAACACCTATCCATAGAGTAGTGAGAAGTGGCATAGCTAAAGCGTGCCAGTATCAGAGAGCCCCATGTTCTTTAGCTGCACCACTGTCCCTTTATCTAACAATACTGCACTATTGGGCTCCTGGTCTCTCTCATTTCACAGAGAGTTAGGGCTGGTTTCCACTAGAGCGAATCTGCATGCGTTTTCTGCATGCAGATTCGCATTCGCATAGCCAATAATAGTCAATGGGCCTGTTTCCACTTGTCAGGAAAACTGAGTGTTTTACTGTGCAGGAAAAATCTGCACAGCAGAGCCATCAGAATTCACACACCACAAGGCTAGTGTGTGATTCGCATGTAATGTAATTAACCACCCTGGCGTTCTGATTAAATCGCCAGGGTGGCTGCGGGAGGGTTTTTTTTAAATAAAAAAAAAAACTATTTCATGCAGCCAACTGAAAGTTGGCTGCATGAAAGCCCACTAGAGGGCGCTCCGGAGGCGTTCTTCCGATCGCCTCCGGCGCCCAGAATAAACAAGGAAGGCCGCAATGAGCGGCCTTCCTTGTTTTGCTTAGATCGTCGCCATAGCGACGAGCGGAGTGACGTCATCGACGTCAGCCGACGTCCTGACGTCAGCCGCCTCCGATCCAGCCCTTAGCGCTGGCCGGAACTTTTTGTTCCGGCTACGCTGGGCTCAGGCGGCTGGGGGGACCCTCTTTCGCCGCTGCTCGCGGCGAATCGCCGCAGAGCGGCGGCGATCAGGCAGCACACGCGGCTGGCAAAGTGCCGGCTGCGTGTGCTGCTTTTTATTTCACGAAAATCGGCCCAGCAGGGCCTGAGCGGCAGCCTCTGGCAGTGTTGGACGAGCTGAGCTCGTCCAGACCGCTCAGCAGGTTAATAGGAAATTTGCATGCGTTTTTGCTATGTGAATTTTCATGCAAATTCGCATACGTTACATTAATGTAAAAGCACAAAGGCACTGATATGGTTAAAATCGCATACCTACAAAGATGCACGAAAACGCATGCAAATTCGTATGGAAATTTGAATGCGAATTCGTTTCAAAGAAATCGCACCACACTAGTGGAAAGTGGCCTTAGAGGTGACAGGTTACATTCAAGGATCGAAACTTTTTCTAATATCAATAAAGTGCTGGGGCCTCCTATAAAAAACGCATTGGGGCCCAAAGCTCTTCAGTTACGCCACTGCCTCTCTTATGTATATGTCTGAAGCACCTAGTAAACATGCTAGAAAAAATACATGCCCATGATTTGCGTGGCCGTCGCATCTGAATGCATTTTGACTCTTTAATGCCTCACCTTATTTTATCCTGTTCCACTCCAGTAATTTCCTCCAAGCCGGGTTAGCGAGCCAATTATCTAAGTTTCTAGAATGCTCATTTGGACGAGGATCGCTCAGCCTTGCGGGGGCCTCCCAGGCTCTGTTCTGCAGCGACAGGGTTTTTATCGATATTTCTGTGAATGTGGGGGACAGGAGAATTACCGCAAATGAAAGCGAGGTTATGGAAATAACCGCGATCTGACTCCGGCAATCACGCCTCTGAAAAGTTTGACGTCTCTTCTGTGATTGTGTTTGCCGTCTGTAATGGCCTGGCTCCCGTTTACGTATGCAGGCGCTAGCTAGGGAGGGAGAGGGCGCCACCGTGCTGGCGAGGTGCAGGTGTGCATGCTTACTGGAGGAACCTACTATATTTTTTGTCCCCTATAAGGTAGGGAAAAAGGATGAATTGTTTTTATATATTCATTGAATTGTTTTTATATATATTTTTAAATATTTTAAGCCTAATCTACACGATACGATTCTTTGTGCGATTCGATTATGATTCTATTTACGATCCGATTAAATCCGACATGTCCGATCGGGATTTCGATTCATTTCGATTTGCCATTGCAAAACAATGGCAAATCGAATTGAATTATATTGAATCCCGATCTGACATGTCTGATTTAATCAGATCGTAAATAGAATTGTAATCAAATCGCACAAAGAATCGTATCGTGTAGATTGGGCTTAAAATATTTTCCTTTCTGCCCAATTAATCTTGTGATTAAAGGGACACGGAAGCTGCCATATTTGTTTCCTTTTAAACAATACCAGTTGCCTGGCAGCCCTGCTGATCTATTTGGCTGCAGTAGTGTCTGAAGGACACCAGAAACAAGCATGCAGCTTGTCAGGTCTGACAATAATGTCAGAGACACCTGATCTGCTGTATGCTTGTTCAGGGGCTATGGCTAAACAGCCAGGAAACCGGCATTGCTTATAAGAAATAAATATGGCAGCCTCCATATACCTCTCACTTCAGTTATCCTTTAAGACCTCTTTTCCATGGGAGACTGAACTGTGCATTTGTTGAGCAGTTCAGCCTCCCGAATGGCAGCATTTAGTAACACCCCTTGTGTCACATTGGACATGCTGAGGCATTACCTGGTGGGGAAACAAAGCCTCATATCATGTCTGAAGATGGCAAATGTCATGCCTAGATGCAACTTCTTGGTTGAGAGGCACCCTGTCCATCGCCCCTGGCTGAGCGCTAGTAAGTGTCCGGACTGTGAAAGGGAACAGCTGACATAAGGTGTTTTCACCGCCTTCAGCCACATTTTCCTATATCAGACTATGTCTGACATTTCCATGAAGGAAAAGGCCAAAAGAAAGGAAAGGGTTAATACTACTACTTTGGTCACATAATGAGAAGACCTGATTCTTTGGAGAAATCCTTGAGGGCAAAAGAAGAAGAGGGAGGCAGAGGCTAAAGGCTCATACACACATCACCAGACTATAGTCTTTGGAAAATGAAAGATCACAGACCAATCTTACCACCCTTCATGTAGTATGAGAGCCATACCTACACAGTCTTTCATTTTCCAAAGAATATAGTCTGATGTGTGTATGCACCTTTAGATGGATAGACCTCATATGTGAAGCTTTGCACATGCCTATGCAACAGCTGAAAGAAGCCTTGGTTGACAAATGCATCTGGCGTTCAAGAGTCCACATGGTCACAATGTTGACTTAAAGCGGACCCAAACCAAACGTTTTTTTAATTAAAAATATTTAGTTGCACCACTCTGACACATACACATATAAACAAACACTCCTTCAAACCTATGAGCATTTCAGTGCATGCTTTTCACCCTTCTCTTTGCATAACTAGGGTTATACAGGTGGCAGCCATTTGCAATTCCTTCTTTGCTGGACACAATCTACTCCACCAGTTTGCCGGCAATATAAAAGGAAGGGAGGGGTTCCTCCAATAAATGTAAAATATTTTATATTTTTCATCATGAAGCTGAAAAAGGGCTGCCATTTATTATTATAATTTAGAAAATAGATTTTATTTCTGAAATATTGTATTTTTAATTTGGGTCCACTTTAACAATTGAGGAGCCCCTATATTCTGAGCCAATTTGAGGGACAGTTAGTGGCTTGACCATACACGCTGTACAGCGCTGCGGAAGATGTTAGCGTTTCATAGATAATAATAACAAGCACACATCAATAACATACAGGTGTTACTACCAGCAACAGGAAAGTTTAAATGATATGTACATATCAAGAACAGGCAGATAGCAAATAATGTAGATTATCTCCCGAGGAAATGTTTACTTGACAAAATGTAATAGGCGTAGTGTACCTAATGGCAATCGGCAATCATTGCTTAATTTCTCTAGTTCGGGCCCCCAACACTCTCAAGAACGGCTGTATGGCCCTTGGCCTAAAAAGTTCAGACACCCCTGCTCTATTGGATACAGAGCCTTCGCTCTCCTTAAAGAGAACCCGAGGTGTGTTTAAAGAATGTTATCTGCATACAGAGGCTGGATCTGCCTATACAGCCCAGCCTCTGTTGCTATCCCAAACCCCCCTAAGGTCCCCCTGCACTCTGCAATCCCTCATAAATCACAGCCGTGCTGTGAGGCTGTGTTTACATCTGTAGTGTCAGTCTCAGCTGCTCCCCCGCCTCCTGCATAGCTCCGGTCCCTGCCCCCGTCCCTTCCCTCCAATCAGCAGGGAGGGAAGGGATGCAGGCGGAGACTGGAGTTCTGCAGGAGGCGGGGAGAGCAGCAGACTGACACTATAGAGATAAACACAGCCAGCTCTGACAAGCTGTTTGTCAGCAGCGTGGCTGTGATTTATGAGGGATTGCAGAGTGCAGGGGGGACCTTAGGGGCGTTTGGGATAGCAACAGAGGCTGGGCTGTATAGGCAGATCCAGCCTCTGTATGCAGATAATATTCTTCAAACCCACCTTGGGTTCTCTTTAAAGTGTAACTGTCGGGAATAAAATCAAAAATCAATTCTTTATTTTTATTTGGTAAAAAAGTAATAAGGATGCTAACCAGGAAATCCAAAAGTTGAAATTCTCTTATTTTTCTTGTTTATAAATGATCATTCCCCAGTTTACCTGACCCTTATTTGGTACGTTGCCACACAAAGGAAGTTGCAGGGCATGCTGGGTTGTCAATTTTTGTTTCTTTATTTCCCCTCAGACTAAACTAATGTACAGAAGCAAAAAAGGACAACCCAGCATGCCCTGCAACTTCCTTTGTGAGGCAATGTACCAAATAAGAGTCAGGTAAGCTGGGGAATGATCATTTATAAACAAGAAAAATAATAGTGATTTTAACTTTTGGATTTCCTGGTTGGCATTCGTATTACTTGTTTACCAGATAAAAATAAAGAATTGATTTTTGATTTTATGTCCGACAGTTACACTTTATTTTTTTTTCCGTCTGGAAGCCGCAACGTCCTGTGACGTCTCATTTAGGGGATAAGGTACGGCGATTTTCGGCTTCCCGTTGCGATCAGCGTTTCTCATCCCCGCAAGGTGACATGAAGACACGGCGACTAGGTGACCCTGGACGCCGCATGTGGCTTCTATGGCTGGCTGAAACAACGCGTTAAATCAGGTTCGGAACGCCGCATTTGCGCAATCGATGGTAACCACGCAATGCTAAACGCTACCATTCACTTGAATGGGATTGTTTAGCCTACAAGACCCGGACACTTGGCGGTAAACGCCGCCAAGCGTCCGTGTGAACCGGCCCTTATGGACTATAATGTGAACTGCAGGCTGCGAGGGAGA
Source organism: Hyperolius riggenbachi (assembly GCF_040937935.1). Classification (NCBI taxonomy): domain Eukaryota; kingdom Metazoa; phylum Chordata; class Amphibia; order Anura; family Hyperoliidae; genus Hyperolius; species Hyperolius riggenbachi. The sequence continues at coordinate 53,167,613 of NC_090649.1, read as the reverse complement.
TAATATCTGTGCTGAGGAGGAAGATTTTAATCTGCTAATCTGTGATCATGAGGAGGCGAGAGGAGCCTGTTAATTAAATGCTCCCACAAGCTTGTTTGACTATTGGGATTATAGTTTAACCAATCGGGCCACTCGGAGTAACTTTTTGTATTGGTCCAAGTTCAATCTGTACAAAACTGACATGCAATATTCATTTATAAATGATTCAGTTTCAATTATTAAGTTATTGTAAAATCTGACCGCCCCCTGATTTATATTCTGCCATTTATCACCCGGTGGTAACATCTTTAGGTCTTCCAGGTGATCTCTGCGGAATGTTTGTTTACTGAGAGTTCCAAAGCCATTCCAAATTATACCTGGTCTCCCAGAATGCTCTGGGAGCTGGTCTCCCAGAATGCTCGGGGGGGGGGGGGGGATTCCACATAGCTAATCAGCCTAGGATAAGTATCACTGGGTGGGTGGGGCTACAGTCAATATACAGCAATGTATAGCTATAAGGCAGTGTTTCTAATGCTGAAACCCATCCTAATTACATTAAACATGGGAATCCTGACTCATTTACTGCATTGTACTATGTGTTACTACAGGGCCTCTTTAAAGTGGACCTGAACTCTTGCACAGGACAGAAGGGAAACAGAGATACATGTGGCCTGTATGTATTTAGAGCATTTAGCCTACCTCATCTTGATTGTAGTTTGATCTCTCAGCTGTGTCAGCTCAGGTATCTCCTGCTATGGCAGAGCAGCTAATTTGTAAACTCAATAGCGTACAGAAGTAACAGAGGCACCAACAGGATAAAATATCATAACTTTAAAACAAAATAAGATGGGGGGTAATGGTGGACTTACCTCCCCAGGATAAACACAACGATTCTATATGATCAAAAGTTTTAATTCTTTTAATTCTTACTCCAAAAATATGCAACGTTTCACGGGTTTCAAGCCCACTTCCTCAGGCAAAATTACAACAGGAGTCATTTAGAAGTGTGTGTATCAAGCACAGCGCCTCTGCCTATTATTGATGTCAGTAATATGCCTGCTTCCATGAAAGCCAGAAGTAGACACACTGCAGATTTATTGCAGGATGTGCGTCAGCTGTAACAAAGAAATGGTTTTTTTGTAAAAAGTGATTTATTATACTGTTGCGTAACTTTTAGAGCAGAGAGGAAGTTTTGAGTTCAGGTCGGCTTTTAAAGAGACTTTGTAACAAAATGTTGAGCCTTATTTCTTCTATCCTATAAGTTCCTATACCTGTTCTAATGTGGTCTGTCTTACTGCAGCCTTTTCTAGTTGCACTGTCTCTGTAATAAATCTTATCTTCTTTCCTCTGTCGGCTCTGTCGGGCTCAGGCTAGAATGTGTGGAAAGTGCAGCACTGCTTGTCTTTGCCAGAAGCTTTACACACACTCTCCAAGCTCTGCATGAGTCACACAGTGAGCTGTTCTCAGCCTATCATACTCTGGTTAGAAGCCATGTCTTTTGTTTGTAAACACTGCCTAAAACTGTTAATTACAAGCCAGGATTGCAGCAGGGAGTGTCAGAAACAGCACAGAGGGGCCCAGGAGAAAATAAGGAATAGAATGGTATGCTTTTTATTGTAAGAATTTTAGAGTACAGATTCTCTTTAATAAAAACCACAAGGCTGAATTAGGGCTTTCGTGAAATATTAGTGTGCAGTACACTGTGTATGAGGGGTGCGTTATATTCTGTGACTCGCGCTGGTAAAGTGTAAAGTTGCTGAAGCGGAGGAAATACTCGCCGTCCCTCTGAGCATCTGGAAGGCCGGTCTCCGAGGCCTGGCGATGGCGAGGAGAAGCTGCAGATCAGCAGTTTTCAGCGGCGGGCGCGCTCATAGTGGCTGCGCGATTCCCCTGTGAACCATGGCGGGCTGTTGGGTGACACACAGGTCCTTGTGCTGGTATCAGCGCCACATCTCCTGACTCATCAGTCGCGGGGTAATGGGCTGAAACGGAGCGGGGTGAATGGTAATTACTTATTGAGTTGCCGGGCTCCAGATGTAAGCTGAAAACAGATAAGAAATAAAAGAAAATGAAGATGCGGAAATTGCGAGTCGTTCGGAGTCATCGATCACCATTTACTGCTGCTGGTAGTTACTTAATCCCCGGGGCGCAAACCCGCTATTCCATTAAAGAGATACTAACGTTTTTTTTTGTAAATATCATTCTAATGCTGTTTTCAGTTCCTACGTAGCATTCTGTATTGTTAGGGCCCTGACACAGCGGAGGGCGTTTTTCCATGTCGTTTTTGAATACCGATTTTACCGTAATTTTAATGCAAGTCAATGGAAGAGTTTTAGGTTTTTGTAATAAAAATGACCCACAAAACACTGTCCGGTGTGACAGGGCCCTTAAAGGACACACGAGGTGAAAATAAACCAAAATAAATAAACAATTTTATCTATCCTTCTTCTCCTAAAAAATGACTTTTTAAGATATTCCCCAGTTTTATTTTATATTTAAATCTACTTTTTAAGCTTTTACTGTTTTATTGTTTTTGCTCAATGACACATTCCTTGACGTATGCCAGAGCTAAAATATTGACCCTTTTTATCTTTCCTGCTCTCAGAAGCCATTTTTTGCTAGGAAAGGGGTTTATAGTTGTAATTTTTTATCAGTGAGGGTCACACTGTAGTCCTGACTCAGACAGGAACTGCTATTTACATACCTGATGTTTAACTCTTTCAGGCAGAGAAAGAAAAAAAGAAAAGCAGCCTAGTTATTTGTGAGCTAGGCACTGTACATACCCATGTCTATCTCATCATGTCACATGTCACCTCCGGTATCCTTTAGGGGAACCTGATAATGGTTCATCGTACTGAACAGCAAACAACGAGAACATAATTTGTATCTTTTACATTCTTTGTTGCTCAGAAGTTCTTACCTGCAGACGATTTTTAATCTTCCCCCTTATCTTCCAGTTGGCCTGGAATCAGGGCCCTTTTTCACTTTCCACCCTTTCTCATGATTTTCGGATCGGACATGATTTGCTAATCACTAGGGATCCATGATTAACATGGTAATAGTGGTGCCCTTTTCCCATTTGTGTCATTAGATTTTAACATAAATGACAAAGCATGCGCTGCATTTTTCTTGCGTTGGCCTTTAGGCCGAGTCAATAGAAATGCAAGAAAATCGCATAGCAATGGTGGTACTGCCTAAGCTTTACTCCCTCATCTCCCTCGGTAATCCTAAATACGATCGCACTGCAAAACCCATCCAGACTGGCAATAATGATCGTATCGTAACGCCTGCAGTGAGAATAGGGAAAAGCATTTATGATAGTGATCAAGACTTGAATTGGAAAAGGGCCCTTAAGGAGGAACTCCAGTGAAAATTATGTAATTAAAAAAGTGCTTCATTTTTACAATAATTATGTATAAATGATTTAGTCAGTGTTTGCTCATTGTAAAATATTTTAAATCCCTGATTTATATTCTCACATTTATCACATGGTGACATTTTTACTGTTGGAAGGTGATGTAGCTGCTGCTTGCTGTTTTGGCTGTATACAGCTATTTCCCACAATGCAACAGGGTTCACAGACTGCCAAGAGTACGTACTCAGAATTTCTTTGTGGGAGCGGTTTTACCACAATATCAGCCACACAGCGCCCCCTGATGGTCTGTTTGTGAAAAGGAATAGATTTCTCATGTAAAAGGGGGTATCAGCTACTGATTGGGATAAAGTTCAATTCTTGGTCGGAGTTTCTCTTTAAAGCAGCAGGGACAGCCATTCTTACATAACATATGTATTGTACTGTCCCTGTTTTGATCCCAGTGAATTTTATATAGTAAATAAAGAGAAAACTGTTCTAGGCATTTTCCATCTTTACTGCCTCTGACTGAAGCCAATCCTGATGTAATTTCCTCCTTTACTCTTTTTTTCTGTACTGTGGTTAGGAACTGCGCTGTCATATCTAGTTTGCTTAGTTTGCTTTGTAAACACGTGAGGGGTGAGGTGATTTAGCTTCTATTTCCCTTCTTAGCCTCCTGTGACACTAAACTGCCCTCAGCCAATCAGCAAGGAGCAGGAATTTGGGAGGAGAAGAAGGCGAGATAACAAGGCTTTCATTTAGCTTTCCTCTCCCTAGCAATGTATGAGAATAGAGCCAGGCTGACTGATATAGGAATCATTACAGCAGACATATTTATGATTATTTTCTCCTTATACTTTATATTTATGATTATATTGGAATGCTTGCAATGTAGGGCCAGGATGTAGACTACATAATAAACACAGAGCAGTTGGTAATAGGCATTTGATTTTATATCCGACAATCCCGCTTTAAAATAAAAGGTTACTGTTGATACTCGCCTATGGAGAGGGAAGGTTGTGAATCACATAGAGGCTTCCTGCATCTCTTTCCGTCCCCTCATTCCCCCACTGTCCCCTGTATTTTGCATCTCTGGGGCTACTTAGAAGGATTCAGAAGTACTTGCGCCCCGCAGTGCCTCTGAAGACAGGCTCATCTGCATTGTGCATGTGCGACCGCAGTGTGAATCTGCTTGTTTGTGAAAGTACTTGGGGATGCAAGTGCTTCCGAAACCTTCCCTGGAGTCCTGAAGGCATATTACTTCACCAGGAGGACAGTGATGGAACAACAGGAAGGAGAGATGACCAGCAGTGCCGGTTCTAGACTTTTTGTTGCCTGAGACTTGTGAGGATGCGCCGCCATTGGAATGATCGCACAGCACCCGACAATTTGCACCGCACATTGTAACCTCGGAGGGACCAAAAACACCCTCAGTATAGGTAGGTAGGTAGCCAGGTATAGGTACCCCCAGTATAGGTTAGCCAGGTATAGGTGCCCCCCGTATAGGTAGCCAGGCATAGGTTTCCCAAGTATAGGTAGTCAGCTTTAGGCGTCCCCAGTATATGTTAGCCAGGTATAGGTGCCCCCGGTATAGGTAGCTAGGCATAGGTTTCCCAAGTATAGGTAGCTAGGTATAGGTGTCCCCAGTATAGATTAGCCAGGTATAGGTGCCCCCAGTATAGGTAGCCAGGCATAGGTTTCCCCAGTATAGGTTAGCCAGGTATAGGTGTCCCCAGTATAGATTAGCCAGGTATAGGTGTCCCCAGTATAGATTAGCCAGGTATAGGTGTCCCCAGTATAGATTAGCCAATTAGCCAGGTATAGGTGCCCCCAGTATAGGAAGTCAGGCATAGGTTTCCCCAGTATAGGTTAGCCAGGTATAGGTGCCCCCAGTATAGGTAGCCAGGCATAGGTTTCCCCAGTATAGGTAGTCAGCTATAGGTGTCCCCAGTATAGGTTAGCCAGGTATAGGTGCCCCCAGTATAGGAAGCCAGGTACAAGTGCCCCCAGTATAGGTTAGCCAGCTATACAGTGGCTTGCAAAAGTATTCAGCCCCCTTGAAGTTTTCCACATTTTGTCACATTACTGCCACGAACATAAATCAATTTTATTGGAATTCCATGTGAAAGACCAATACAAAGTGGTGCACACGTGAGAAGTGTAACGAAATGCATACATGATGTCCTTTAACTACCTGGGGACTGCCTAACGCCGATGGGTGTGGCCGCGGCTGCAGCCCCAGGACCGCCTAACAGCAATTGGCGGCAAGTCCTGGGGCTGCAGTTTGCAGGAGATTGCGCGCAGGCTGCGCACGCATCTCCTGCTCGGGGGGCGGCTTCAGTCTCGGGGGGCGCCTTCAGTCTCCGAGCGACGATCGCCATCTAATCACATATACTACAGTGCTGCGATTAGCAGCAGCGCTGTACTGGGGACACGGCTGTCCCCCTGGGAGACTTGAAGGTGATCGGCTGTCATAGGCTGGAGCGTATGACAGCTGATCACACTGATTGGCTGGCAGGGGGAAGGAGGGAGGAACAAACACATAATAAAAAAAAATCAATGACATTTATTGAGAAAAAGGACAAACAAATAAATAAACAAACAAACATCCGGAGGGCAGTCAGACCCCACCAACAGAGAGCTCTGTTGGTGGGGAGAAAAGGGGGGGGGGGATCACTTGTGTGCTGAGTTGTGAGGCCCTGCAGCGAGGCCTTAAAGCTGCAGTGGCCAATTTTGAAAAAAATAGCCTGGTCTTTAGGGGGGTTTACCACTGTGGTCCTCAAGTGGTTAAAGTGGACCTGAACTCAGAACTCCTCTCTGCTCTGAAAGATACACAATAACATAATAACCTACGAAGAAAAAAACATTTCTTTTTTACAGCTGATACAAAATCCTAAAATAAATCTGCACAGTTTCTACTTCCTGATTCATGGAGTAGACATTGTTTAGAGCCTGTGCTTTCAAATGGGCTTATCTGCCATAGGCAGTCATGTGACACAGGGGGGAGATCAAATTACAATTAGTGATTAGAGACAAATGAGGGAGAATTATGCTGGGAACACACATTACGTTTTTTCATTAGATAGATGAGTTTGATTGATAAATTCCATCATGTCCAATATTCCTTTCAATCGTTTTACCGCTCGATTCCTCATAGAAGTGAATGGAAAAAGATAAGAAAAACTAGTGTAAAAGAAGAGAATTGAGTGGCGAATCGAAAAGAAAAAGCGTATTGTGTGTTCTCAGCATTACACAGGCTAAATTCTTTAACCACTTAAGTACCAGCGGTCTCTGCCCCCATAAGGACCAGAGACTGCCGGTACAATAACAACAGAATCCAGACGAATCGCCGCGCATACCCGCCGCAATCACCGTACGCCGGGTTCCTAAGGATACTCACTCTGCCGTCTCTATGACGGCAGAACCATGTGAGCCGGTCAGGAGCCGATTTCATTGGTTCCTGACCGTGTCTATCAATGTAAGCCTATGGGAGCAGCTTACATTGATAGACACGGCCAGGAGCCAATGAAATCGGCTCCTGACCGGCTCACATGGTTCTGCCGTCATAGAGACAGGCAGAGCAAGTGAGCTGCGGCGAGAGACGTCGGGATTCAGCGGCGAGATCGGCGGGGAACGTCGGAAACGGCAGATGTGCTATGCGGCGGTGATTGAAATCTACGCCCTGCCAGTCAGATAACCACCAAAACAGGACATAGAGTTCAATGACCGTGGTCCTTAAAGAGGAACGGTAGCGAAAATCTTTAAAATTAAAAACACATACAAATAAGAAGTACATTTCTTTCAGAGTAAAATGAGCAATAAATTACTTTTCTCCTATGTTGCTGTCACTTCCAGTAGGTAGTAGAAATCTGACATTACTGACAGGTTTTGGGCTAGTTGATCTCTCTAGAGGGGATTCTCAGCATGGCCTTTATTATTTATAAAGACATTCCCTGAAAATGATTAATACAAAGATACTGGCCATCCTCCCTGCTCGCTGCACACTATTTTGTCAGTTGGGCGGAGCAACTGCCATTCACTAAGTGCTTTTAAAAATAAAGAAAACCCTGAGAACTCCTTTATGAGAAAATGGGCTAGTCCAAAACCTGTTGGTAATGTCAGATTTCTACTACTTACTGTAAGTGACCGCAACATAGGAAAAAAGTAATTTATGGCTCATTTTACTCTGGAAGAAATGTACTTCGTATTTGTATTTGTTTTAAACTTTAAGATTTTCGCTACCGTTCCTCTTTAAGTAGTTAAATACATGCAGGGTGCATCTCTGCAGCTAACTTCTGAGCTGCTCCCTGACTTGAATCTCACACTCTCCCTTGTGGAGGTGGAAATGAACGGTAAACAAAACACAAACTTGGGCGCCTTCGTGACTCTGTTCTCGTTTTATGTTGCCGTTGCCACACGACCTCCAGCGCTCCCATTTCACAAGCCGGCTGCTCTAATTTCCCATTGTTTTCGCACACTGTACATCATTTTATCAGCAAACTTTTGTTTTTTTCGGTCTCTTCGCCGCGCTTGTCTGTTCAAGGGCAGCTGAGCAAGGACGCCGCCGCCGCTGACTCTCATCTCGACGGCTTTACAGATGTAAGAACAAAGAATCAATTAAAATCAGTTTAATGGGCTGTGAAAATGGTGATGCGGCTGATTTTCGAGCGGAGGGTGGCCGCACATGCTAATGAAGTGGAAAAGGTAGGTGGCTGTATTTAAATTTACCTGGAGAGGCAGACAATGGCGCGCTGATTCGTTCCGGAGCGGAGTGACACGGCAGCTACTCGGCGACGTGATTGCCCGGAGACCAGGCACAAAGGAGGGAAAGCGTTTATGGAAATGACATCTCGGACCCGCGCGTTCCAGCCAGCACGACTGCGACATTCATCGGCTCGCCAAAGAAAGGCTTTATTGTCTGCTAATGACAGGAACTTTGACCTGGACAGAAAGTTTTCATTTTTTTTATAGCAGAGCTTTGCTGTTCGGATTTCTATAAACCTGTTAGCCTCGTGCGACAGGAACAGTACAACATAGCTGATCTAACGTGAGGCATCAAGAGTCATTGGCCTCAATTCACTAAGCTTATCTCCTGTCTTTAATAACGTTTCTAGAGTTGTTACCATGGTGATAAGGCATGTTGTATTCAGGAAACATTTTACCTCAGGCAAACCTAAAGTTAACTCTTCTGTCTTTAAGGTAACTCTCCAATCCTTAAAATAACTCCAGAGTTATAGACAGGCTGTTTATTAACTGCGTGTGAAAATAACTACAGAGGAGGTAAATTAACTACAGAGGAGGTAACTTAAGGAATGAAGAGATAAGATAACTCTCTCACTGTGTGAGGTAAGTTTTCTCTTGCCTTATTATCTCCAGCATGATCTTAGTGAATTGAGGCCATTGCCTGCTTTAAAGTAAGGCTCGGCACCGCTGGCTGGTTTAAAGCTCAGTGACAGTTTTGGTTTCACAACCTTTATCAAACTGCTCAAAAGCCAAAAAATGTGACAAACATACACCTTTAAAGACCCCCTCCCTGTGTGGGATGGGCCCCAGAGCGGACCTGAGAAGGAACTTAGATCTCAAAATGTAAGCAACTTATGCAAAGTACAAACTGACCAATAGGAGAAAAGTGTAGTATACCTGCGTAGGGTTGGGGTTCCCTGCCCCCTTTTGTAGGGGGATCGGCAGCCCTGCATATAAGGAAAACGCTCAGCCAGCATGTATCTCTTCCAGCACGCACCTCGTATCAGTGCGGCCAACGCTCTGTTGACTTCCGAGTCAACCCGGAAGTGATGAGCGAGTCCATGTCATCAGAGTGTACAGGCAGCGGCGCTACCTAAAGTGACCACAAGATGGTTCACTATATGTCCGTGCGACGATAAGGTCGCACCATGCAGGAAAAAATTACACATGCGAGCCTCAAAAGCCTTATTTGAGGCTGGCTATCCCCCTACCAAAGGGGGCTATTAAAAGAGCTTTAATCCAGCCAGTGGTGCTGGTCCTTTTTGTTTTACTTGGACTGTACTCCCAGGCTGCATTCTCTTATTGGAACGGTGCTCCCTTCCTTCTGTCTTTGTGTTAATGTAAGGCTCCGCACACACATCCAATTTTAATCTGCAGATGACTGGCCAATTTTACCCTTGCCATGCAGTATGAGGGACAACAGGTTTTGAATACTGTGAACTGACTGTGTAGGAATGCTCTCATACTAAATGGAAGTGATAAAATTGACCAGTCATCTGCAGATAAAAATTGGATGTGTGTATGGACATTTAGTCTGAGACAGGGAGACAAGAGGATTTTTACTTACCTGGGACTTCTTCCAGCCCCCCATAGCTTATCTGCTCCATTGGTGTCCTCCCAGTCCCATCCATTGTGCTGCTCATTAAAGTCTGCGCCCCAGGGGCTACTGCGCATGCGCTGCTCCTGGCTGCTTGTTCCAGGACTGGCTCAAAATTTTGTTGCAACAAGACACTCCCAAAATGTATGGACAGGAGAGCCCACATTACCACAACCCTTAAAGCAGTCAGAGGAAACAAAGGGCAATCTGACAGGGTTGTAGTTAGTGACCAGATTTTTGTTGGTTCAACCTGGGACGGCGGGGGGAAGGGGGGGGGGGGGGAAGGGGGGGGGGGTAGGGGATGGGGGGGCTGCGGCACGCTATGCACGGCGCACCAAAAAATGGGGGGGCTGCAACGTGCCGAAAAATGGGCGTGGCCATGACATTGTATGGGCGGAGCTAGCATAATGATGTAACAGCGAGGCATAAGAAAGCAGTGTTTACGCCATGATGTGGTCAAATGAGACTTTGCATCATGGGTGTGCAGAAACTGTGTGATACTAATAGTATACCGTAACCACAAAGCAGCAAACATAGCCATCTATGACCATTAAATAATAAATGCAGTAACAGTTACCCCGGACACGAGAAAATAAACGCAATGCGGGCAACATGTCAGCACAAAATAAACGCAATGCGGGCAACATGTCAGTATAAAATAAACGCAATGCGGGGAAACATGTCAGCACAAAATAAACACAATGCGGGCAACATGTCAGTTCAAAATAAACGCAATGGGCAACATGTCAGCAGAAAATAAACGCAATGCGGGTAACATGTCAGCACAAAATAAACGCAATGCGGGCAACATGTCAGTACAAAATAAACGCAATGTGGGCAACATGTCAGCAGAAAATAAACGCAATGCGGGCAAACATGTCAGCACAGAATAAACGCAATGGGCAACATGTCAGCACAAAATAAATGCAATGTGGGCAACATGTCAGCACAAAATAAACGCAATGTGGGCAACATGTCAGCAGAAAATAAACACAATGGGCAACATGTCAGCACAAAATAAACGCAATGTGGGCAACATGTCAGCAGAAAATGAACACAATGGGCAACATGTCAGCACAAAATAAACGCAATGCGGGTAACATGTCAGCACAAAATAAACGCAATGCGGGCAACATGTCAGTACAAAATAAACGCAATGTGGGCAACATGTCAGCAGAAAATAAACGCAATACGGGCAAACTTGTCAGCACAAAATAAACGCAATGTGGGCAACATGTCAGCACAAAATAAACGCAATGTGGGCAACATGTCAGCAAAAAATAAACGCAATGTGGGCAACATGTCAGCAGAAAATAAACACAATGGGCAACATGTCAGCACAAAATAAACGCAATGTGGGCAACATGTCAGCAGAAAATAAACACAATGGGCAACATGTCAGCACAAAATAAACACAATGTGTGCAACATGTCAGCACAAAATAAACGCAATGTGAGCAGCACGTCAGCACAAAATAAACGCAATGTGAGAAACATGTCAGCACAAAATAAACACAATGTGTGCAACATGTCAGCACAAAATAAACGCAATGTGAGCAGCACGTCAGCACAAAATAAACGCAATGTGAGAAACATGTCGGCACAAAATAAACGCAATGTGAGAAACATGTCAGCACAAAATAAACACAATGTGAGAAACATGTCAGAACAAAATAAACGCAATGTGAGAAACATGTCAGAACAAAATAAACGCAATGTGAGAAACATGTCAGCACAAAATAAACGCAATATGGGCAGCATTTCACCTGGAAAAAAAAAAGCATTTACTCACCTGACTGAAGTCTCCTCTCGCTCCTGGCCGGCCTCTGGCCTTGTTGCATAGTGACAAATAACAGCTGTTTCCATCTGCCAAGCAAGCATATAAATATATAAAAATAAAACATTTTAGTTTATCACATTTTTAGTGGGTGTATTTATAGATGAGGGCAGTTGGTGCTGTTTTTTTGTCCTGCAGGCTCATAGTGGATCAAAGAACATGAACAAATTACACAGAAAATATCAAGCGTTTTTTCATCTATCTTTTATTCTTTAACTTCCCACTTTACGTCTTGATTTCTTTTTTTCTTTTTCTACTCCTATCCTTTAGTAAAGTTCCTTTGTAAAGGACTGAGCTGAAGCAAAAGGTATACGCAAGGGAGCCATATTTATTTCCTTATATGCAATACCAGTTGCCTGGCAGCCCTGCTGGTCTATTTGGCTACAATAGTGTCTGAATCACACCAGAAACAAGCATGCAGCTAATCCAGTCAGATCTGACAATAATTTCAGAAACACCTGATCTGCTGCATGCTTGTTCAGGGTCTATGGCTAG